>NC_091135.1:40668287-40970568 GCF_041381155.1 Argopecten irradians | reverse complement strand
GTCTTCAGAAAATGATTAAGATACCATATTTACCTATACTGTATTTGGTGCCCCATCAATTTTTTTTTTTCAAATATTCAATTATTGAAATTATGAAGTATTTCTAATCATTGGATGACACTTCTAAATCATTCTATATTAAGGTTCTTAAATTTTATAATCATTAACAGAAATTCAGTTTAGGTATCAAGTCCTCTGAGTTGAATTAAATGGTTTACTTCATATTTTATTTTTAACTTTAAGAATTTAAGTCAAAGGTTATAAATGACAGTTTTTCACTAAGTATCTTTTGATAATTAATTTTTTAATATTTTAGATGACATGGGAGTTTAGTATTGTCAATATAAATAAAAATTGTTATTATCAGAGTATGTGTTTAGGTGGTCGAGTCTGATATATCCAACTTCTGGTACAGATACAATTACAGATGGGAAATACTAATTCAATAAAGGATCAGACGGGGCTCCGTACAACACACAAAGGGACATAACTGGAAACAGATGCCTGTGATGTCACAAATTTAGCTTTTAGAAAAGGAAATGAAAAGGAGAGTTCTAAAATTAACTGATTGTTATGGCTTTTATAATCATTCGCTCTATGGTCCTAACACTCTTTATATTTGAGAAGAATGCTTATGAAGAGTTTTTGTGAAATCCTGGATTAATAACTACATGCTCCCCTTGGTAATGATTAATAACTTGCTGCTCCCCTCTCTCTGGGTGCTGGAGGAATGATGAATGACTGTGAGGTAATGCGATACACCCACATTCTATTTGAGTTTCTCTCTCTCTAGTCTGGCCAGCCAATATTCCCAGTAGGACTGGCTGTTACACTAACCCCTCCCTCTGCTCTGTTGACCCAGCTGTACATTGGGCTATTGATTTTACCAAACTTCCTCCCCAACATCATCTCAGTCTGAGGTTCAGCTGCTGAAGGCAGACCGTTTGAAATTTGAAAACCCAGAACAGCAGGATGTTTGCATGTCATCTTTATTTTCGAGTAATGCTTTTTAACAGCATGAATAATCACTTGATACCTCTGGTTGAGAAATCTCACACCTTTTTCGAATTTCCGATATTCGACATATTCGTGAGGGATAAAACCTTGAGTGGTAGAGCCAATATAATTCTAACATTGGTGTTATGTTACCTTGTTTGTGACATGCTAGGACCAGGCGTGTAATAATTCATGTTTTTTTCAGTTGAGTTACCGCCTCAAAAAATGGACACAGATGCCAGCAAAATTTTAGCATTCGATCAGGCAGAGTTGGACAAGAAGGAGAAAGGAGAAAAGGGAGATAACAAAGGGGACAACCGATTAAACATCGAGGTAAGTCTTTATGAAGATCGTCGTATCATTGCATTTGTTAGCTGGATAGGTGTAGAATTCATTGACACTAATTTAACTTCAGAACAACAGGACATGCCTATAAAGAGTCTATATGAATTCACAATAATATCAATATTATTGTAGTATTTCTTGGTTTTCATTAAATAAAAGTGAATGAATTAAAAGCTGTTTCTTTCGAGATTGTTTTCAATCTTATGTGAAATTTACTTAATAGGAAATTGTAACCCTTAAACTTAATGCAATATTAAATAAGGTTTCTTCAGTATGAAATACAAAATAATGGAAAACCCATTTGTGATGTAAACTGATATATCAATCATGATTTCAGATAGGTTTGATAATTGATGAAAATGAACTATAAAACAAGATCAGTGTCAGTTCATGTGTCATAGAACACAGTACTATACAGGACAGTTCAGTTATAAAATGGCTGACTTTTTACCCACAAGATTAAGATAATCAAAGAGACTACATGCTGTAGGGGGATTTTACTAATCAATAGCCTGAAGGCCGAAGGAATTTGTTGGGATAAAATCTGTTCCCTAGATAGCCATGTTAGGGCACTCTGATCAAAATTGATTAGCACGATAAATGTTAACTTGGTCTCATCAATTTAATTAGGAATAATTGTCTCCCGAAATATTCCTAGGAGGTTCAGAGGACATGGTCTATTGTGAACACTGTACTACATTCAGAAGAACTTTTAGCAATACCAGTTTAATAAAAAAAAATTAAACCTTGATATTTATTTACAATTTGATCTTATGTGAGTATTTTACAGCAATATATTTCATCAGATTATCAAATAATAAAAATGTCAGAAATGGGTTATTTTTGTTTTGTAGATAAATGTGGAAATACAAATATGCTATCATTTCTTGTAATTATGAAAGTGAATAAGAAGAGAAAGGGATAGAAATATCTATTATCTTTTAGTTGTTAATTACTACATGGACGAAGCTGCAGAATGAGAGAAAGGGACAGAAATAATATCCATAGTGTTTAAACTGTTACTACATGGACGAAGCTAGCTGTCCCAAGCTTGTACTAGGTTGGTGGTGGTCAAAGCTAGCTGTCCCAAGCTTGTACTAGGTTGGTGGTGGACAAAACTAGCCGTCCCAAGCTTGTACTAGGTTGGTGGTGGACAAAGCTAGCTGTCCCAAGCTTGTACTTGGTTGGTGGTGGATGAAGCTAACCGTCCCAAGTTTGTACTAGGTTGGTGGTGGACGAAGCTAGCTGTTCCAATCTTGTACTAGGTTGGTGGTAGAACGAAGCTAGCCATCCCAAGCTTGCACTAGGTTGGTGGTGGACGAATCTAGCTCTCCCAAGCTTGTACTTGGTTGGTGATGGACAAAACTAGCCGTCCCAAGCTTGTACTAGGTTGGTGGTGGACAAAGCTAGCTCTCCCAAGCTTGTACTTGGTTGGTGGTGGACGAATCTAGCTGTCCCAAGCTTGTACTTGGTTGGTGGTGGACGAATCTAGCTGTCCCAAGCTTGTACTAGGTTGGTGGTGGACGAAGCTAGCCATCCCAAGCGTGTACTAGGTTGGTGATGGACGAATCTAGCTGTCCTAAGCTTGTATTTGGTTGGTGGTGGACGAATCTAGCTGTCCCAAGCTTTTACTAGGTTGGTGGTGGACGAAGCTAGCCATCCCAAGCTTGTACTAGGTTGGTGATGGACGAATCTAGCTGTCCCAAGCTTGTACTTGGTTGGTGGTGGACGAATCTAGCTGTCCCAAGCTTGTACTTGGTTGGTGGTGGACGAATCTAGCTGTCCCAAGCTTGTACTTGGTTGGTGGTGGACGAATCTAGCTGTCCCAAGGTTGTACTAGGTTGGTGGTGGACAAAGCTAGCTGTCCCAAGCTTGTACTTGGTTGGTGGTGGACGAAGCTAGCCATCCCAAGCTTGTACTAGGTTGGTGGTGGACAAAGCTAGCTGTCCAAAGCTTGTACTAGATTGGTTGTTGATAAAGCTAGCCGTCCCAAGCCTATATATGTACTAGGTTAGTGGTGGACAAAGCTAGCCGTCTTATACTTAGCTGTATGTTATATCTTTACTGTGGTCAAGCGTTACCTGTAAACATTGAAATAATTAAAAACGGAAACATGAATATGTCAGGCTGACAGGTATATGGTGATATGAATGGGATGGTTAGAGCAACATAAACCTTTTATACGACCATGACCTGCCTTTGTAGATCTTTGGTGTTCAGACGGACTTGATGGACAAAGTGGCTCCAACATAGGGATGTCATAAAAAAAATGGCCACAAACTTTGACCATTAGACCCATCAAACAGTTTTACTGACATATTATGCATGTGATTTTGTGATGGTCATCCAATATCAAAGCTTGACCAGTGTCACCAATGAGTGGACACTGTATGACCTCTACATCTGTCAGTTTATTATGAGAAGATAACTCTAACTGGTCTACTAATATCGACCTTTCAGGACTTTTTCAAAAATTTGATAGTGTAAGCTTAAAATGAGGGTTGGTTTTATACATTTACAGAACAACCCAAGATAACATAGATGGAATAGGTTATCATTCTTTTGATCTCAAGTTGCAGAAGTTGGAGCATTAAATTTGTGATGAAATATATATTTTAAGATTTTAAAATCAGAAATTTGTTTTCATTAGAAAATTTATAAAATATTGTACCTGAGGAAGGCAATTAAAATAGAAAAAATAATTCCATAATGTATGATTTTATGCCTAACCAGTTATACATGATTACAATAATGCTCAATAAATTTTTGATTTCGTCATTAAAGAAAGGACGGGTGAGTGCTTTTTATGACACTCCTCCCCCTCATATTTAATAATAATTATTCAGATCTTCTCAGCATCAGATAAATACAGGTGTGAAAATCAGGTAATTGCAGTATAATCGCCATAGCTCGTTAATTGATTATTGGTCTTTTATATGTGCTACATTAATCAATACACACAGTATAACGACCTTTAATTTGCTGTTTGTCGCTGTGTATTTTGATTCTGTGCGAATAGAGCATTTACTTGCTTGATTATAGCTGTTTATAAATACCATTATCTTACAAAGCGAGACAAATGAGGCATTTCCTTTTGTCAAAGCCGGTAAAACAGGTGGACGAAAATGAATGCTTTGATGTTGATAAAATCGAAAATGGTTGATGATGATGATGATGACCCGAGCATTCTATGCAGTGAAGACCCTAAGTAGCGCACAGTTTGTACCTTCTATGGACACAACCATGGGAAGCTTAATGATCTATATGAGAAATTGATTAGTATCTAAATTACCTCTACCTATAGTTTTACCTAGACATGCATAAGTTGTTGATTTTAGCTGATATTCCTCCATAGTTGTACCTTTCTTAATAACTTGATTTATAAGAGAACAATCATTAAATCTCATCTTTACTAAGTTTTGATAATTATATTGGCGCATTAGGAATCCAGAAATTTACTATAAATATTACTGATAATGTAGGAGATTTAAGACAATATTTTTTCAGCGTATAAATATCCTGTAATTGTTGATGGGAGAAACAGGTAGTTGTTGACAGGTAAATAGCTCTAGTATATCCAGGTATTAACTTCTGTCGGAGCTGTTTATTCATTAATTAACAGTGTACACATAGAGATGAGAGCTCTGCCGACCCACGCCCAGGCAATCAGGTGTTTACATCTAGATCGTGTGACTGATTGATTTCGGTGAGGAAATTGTTTTATGTGCTGATGAACCTTAACGACAGGTATTCTGCCTTTGATGTGTCTGGCCAGGTGATGGATGATCAAGATCTGTGATTAGACTCGCTTTCTTCAACTCTGATCATTCAGCACACTTACTTTACCAGGCAACAGTATGAACACTTTTCTTACAGAACCTACGGCTAATGTAGAGCTTGAAGGGAGCTTAATTAAGCATACCTCAAGCTCCCTTTCATAGTGTGTGATGCAGAACTCACTTACACAGAACTTAGATATTTTCCTTGAAGGAAGCTTATATTTAAGCTTATCTACCTGACACAAAGTTAAAAAGCATACCTAACTTACCTAGAGCTTAAAATGTACCTCCTTTGAAAGGGCTTCCTTGCACAGAGCTTAAAGCATACATTACTTAAGACATGAAGCAATCTTTCTTATACCTTCCTTACACATATAGCACAAAGCCTATCTCCATGTCTCTAAGGAGAATTATTTTCTTCTTGATAGAGAAAGTAAGAGTATATTTCCTGTAATGATCAAGAGCTTTAAAATTGGACTTTCATGCATGCACATGTACCAATAACACACTTGTGCAGGTACATGTAGCACACTTGCACATGTGTCATTCGTGCTTCTTGGATAAAGTAGAATTCTTTATTCTCCCTGAAGATTTCTGACCAAGATAAGCGTTAGCCACATTGCATGACCATCCAGCTGAGCCCATCTGTAATATTGATGTTACCTGGTCTTCATTAGGCCACTCTTAAAGCACATTCTCCTGTACACAAGTTGCACTTTTATTAAATCAATCTGTTCATGGCATTATTTACGGAAATGTTGGTAAACCTCAAAGTTACCTTTAATGAATGTTGTAAAAACAGCTCTGGATGCCAGGGAAGATTATGCAAGATGGAATTTCCTCTAAATCATTATGTAGAAAGTGAGATCTTTTTAAAAAATTGAAAATTGATGGTTGTTTCACATATATCTTCTATCTTAACTTTGATGTGTAAAAGTATTCAGAATAATTATCATGGCCACATATCGCTACCACATATTTCATTTCAACATCGGAAACTCCGCCAATATTGTGTTGATTATAGTTGAGTGCGTAATGGCCGTTTAATGACGTCGTGTTATAGGTGCTAAATATGTCCTTACACATTGGTTCAGGTTCTTAAGTTTTCACAATTGATGTTCTAACATACAGAGCAGTTTAGCCTGACTTTATGGCTTTTTAAATTGGAGATGTTTTAATGTAAATGTTTCAATGGTTTTGTAGAAATATATGCGGGTGTACTTACAATATCATTAGTACCGTCCATTACTGACGTGTGAATACCTTTGTAATGACTGTCAGATCTCATGAGTGTTAGAGTCATTTGTACATGTATACATAGTAATTTTTGGCTGCAAATTCTGAGTTTTTTTAGTTTATGTATTTCATCCAGTATTGTTCATTTTAAGAATTGTCGTCTTGGTGGACAGAGGAAATAATTGTCAGATTGTGCTTATGTGCAATAAAAACCTATGGTCTTTTAAGGTTTGTGTGGTTTTAGTGAATGAAGAAATATTAAGTTCTCAAAATTGCCACAGAAAGTTAGCCGAAGAACACTATTTACAGGCAGTACCCAGAGTAAAACTACTAGCCTACAAGTTACCCACACTTAGACACAAAAAAAATGTCTGTTTAGGGTTACATTGGCAAAAAAAAATAGGGTTGGTCGGTCTGGAGAATTAAAAAAAAAAAATTTAGTGTCTTTCACTCTAAAATGATGGCCGGAACTGTAGTCTGAGATCAAAATCCAGACTTTTAAAAAAAAAAAAATTGTAGAAAAGTGGAAAAAAAATTAGGGTCGGGGGTAAAAAATTAGGGTCAGTCAGGTAACCCTAAACAGACATATTTTTTTATTTGGCCTTATATTTGAGACCCAGAGGAATAGAACTAAGAGCTACTTAAATATGAATATGATTTGTATTTATATGCTTTGTTCCCTCAATATAGATGTGTGGAAGTGCTAAAGGTGTTATCTATATAAAACAAACAAGGGCAGATTTACACATTCTTTACTCTGATGATATAACTGATATATTTCATTCCGTAATGAGAACTAGAATTTTATCTTTTATGTCACCAATTTCAAGGAGATGCATTTCACAGGAAATTTTCATATTTCAAAAGAATTTTATAGGGTTTCATTGGTGTGCCCATCTGCTGCCTAGCTGTAAGTAATATTTTCTAAACACTCAGGTTTCTCCCTTTGAAGACAATCCTGACATTATCACAATCAAACACTCATTTCATTTTTAAACAAACGGAAAATGGCCAGATTTTTTCAATCATCCTTCTAACATGACATGCACGCTTGTTTCATGTGTTTCCTGTTAAAGGATCTGGTCCTTTGATTGTAAAGTTTGTATTGTGTTTCTAATAACAATACAATAATCTATCTGGCTTTGTACTACACAACACCGCCCTATGACTGCAGCTCTTCATATGTCACATGGCCAGCTTCCAACTCACATACTTCTTTATTGTGAGTTATCAAAAGGGGGTGGTGATATCTAGGGTACAGGGAAGGCTGATAGGGTATCAATATCTAGGGTACAGGGAAGGCTGATAGGGTATCAATATCTAGGGTATGGGGAAGGCTGATAGGGTATCAATATCTAGGGTATGGGGAAGGCTGATAGGGTATCAATATCTAGGGTATGGGGAAGGCTGATAGGGTATCAATATTTAGGGTATGGGGAAGGATGATAGGGTATCAATATCTAGGGTACAGGGAAGGCTGATAGGGTATCAATATCTAGGGTATGGGGAAGGCTGATAGGGTATCAATATCTAGGGTACAGGGAAGGCTGATAGGGTATCAATATCTAGGGTACAGGGAAGGCTGATAGGGTATCAATATCTAGGGTATGGGGAAGGATGATAGGGTATCAATATCTAGGGTATGGGGAAGGCTGATAGGGAATCAATATCTAGGGTACAGGGAAGGCTGATAGGGTATCAATATCTAGGGTATGGGGAAGGCTGATAGGGTATCAATATCTAGGGTACAGGGAAGGCTGATAGGGTATCAATATCTAGGGTACAGTGAAGGCTGATAGGGTATCAATATCTAGGGTATGGGGAAGGATGATAGGGTATCAATATCTAGGGTACAGGGAAGGCTGATAGGGTATCAATATCTAGGGTACAGTGAAGGCTGATAGGGTATCAATATCTAGGGTATGGGGAAGGATGATAGGGTATCAATATCTAGGGTATGGGGAAGGCTGATAGGGAATCAATATCTAGGATATGGGGAAGGCTGATAGGGTATCAATATCAAGGGTATGGGAAAGGCTGATAGGGTATCATGATTTAGGGTACATGGAAGGGTGGTTGGGTATCAAGATATATGGTATAGGGAGGGGCTGATGTGGTGTCAAAATTTAGGATATCGGGTGGAGCTGCTGGGGTATCAAAATTTAAGGTATAGGGTAGGGGCTGCTTGGGTATCAAAATTTAGGGTACAGGGAAGGGCTAGTGGGGTATCACAATTTAAAGATAAAGGCAGGGAGGGGCTGCTGGGGTATTAATATTTAGGGTACATACAGGGAGGGGCTGCTGGGGTATTAATATTTAGGGTACAGGCGGGGAGGGGCTAGTTGGGTATCACAATTTAAAGATAAAGGCAGGGAGGGGCTGCTGGGGTATTAATATTTAGGGTACTTACAGGGAGGGGCTGCTGGGGTATTAATATTTAGGGTACATACAGGGAGGGGCTGCTGGGGTATTAATATTTAGGGTACATACAGGGAGGGGCTGCTGGGGTATTAATATTTAGGGTACATACAGAGAGGGGCTGCTGGGGTATTAATATTTAGGGTACAGGCGGGGAGGGGCTAGTTGGGTATCACAATTTAAAGATAAAGGCAGGGGGGGGGCTTGTGGGGTATAAAGATTTAGGGTAGAGGGATTGGCTGATATTTAGATAAGAATGAACATTATTTTAGCATTAACATTTACTTGGCACATGTGGAATACAACTTTGGAGAAGATATTAAATTGTTATAGGTGTACATACATAAAAGTTTCATCTGTCTCGGAATGTGATCTTCAAAGAGTTATGTATATTAGAATATGATTGTTTGTAGAGATGTTTGGATGTGAGTGGATGGGTGTTTTCTCCACTAAGAGGTAAAGTAACAGCTGTATTCCGGGATTGTCCACATTCCACTTTAAGAGTTGTGCGATATCTCTGTGATGACTAACGGTTTCAGTGGCTGTCTATAAGGTTTGGGCCACCACGAGTTCCTACCCCCTCTACCTGTCCAAAGATATCTCTGTCTGATAGTGCAGAGATAGCCAATGGTATGTGACTTGTATCTCATGTTTTTGTCCAGGTATCTGACATTTCGGTGAGGATAATCACCTCCCATTCGTTAGGAAGCTGATGGGTGCTAGGAGCCATAATAAAGTCTGTCCCTCACCCTCTGGGCTACTGATGAACAGGGAGAACTACAGTACAGAGACAGGGGCTGTGTGCTGTGTGTTTTGTGGTGATAGCTATATGGATATTCTATCTGATAAGAAGTTGTTGTTTGGTCCTAATTGGTAGAGATTCCTTTGTTTCACTTTGACAAAGCTGATGGGGTTCAAACTCCGATAAAGTCAGACTCTATCCTTTCAGTATACATATACAGAAGTCATAACTCTACCCATATTTTATCAACAAAAAGAATAACTTTTCATTTGCTGGTGTTGAAGCTTAGGTTCCAAAAACCATAAAGTTTGGCAAATTGATAAGCCAAAAGTGATGCCAAATATTACAGTAAGGTAGCACTAAAACGTAAGCATCAGTCAGTTACCATTGGAGATGAACATACAGCCAATGAAAACACGAACAGAGTAGGCCATTAGTAGTAGATAAACAATATTGACAGGTGACTTTAAGACAACACAAAACAAAAACAATCCTTGTAAAAGAAATGATGTTATTAAAGAAAATTCTATCAGAAATAAGAAGTATAAAACCCAAGTTTACATGAGGATGCCTACAGAAAATTAGAAAAGTGGTGAAAAGTTTTAAATTAACAATAAACAATGTTTGAAAGTTTAATTTGATTCAGGGTAAGTCACTGTGGTATTTGATTTATTAACAAAATCATGTGTAATTGTTTATGGTTACAGGAATTTGAGTGTGGGGTGAAGTTTGGAGGCACAGACAACAAGAAACAAGAATGGTCATTTACTCTGTACGACTTTGACGGGCATGGCAAGATTACAAAAGAGGTGAGTATTGAGAGCTGATGGTTCTATGCCATTATCAGTAAGGCTGTCTCAGGGTGGGATGGGATCTGAATAAGGGTACTGTAGGTCTTAGATGATCCGTCAACTCAATATTAGGGATCTTTTATCCAAGAAAGTTCCAGTTGTCTTGTGTCTGAATATAAAAGCTCCAAAAGTCTCTTGTCTCAAAGTTAGAGCACCTTTACTTTCAGTCATCAGAACAAGAACAGAAAAGTGAATGTCATAAAAAAATTGGTATGTAAGTGACATGAATGCTGTCGCTGTATGCCATTATTGCTGATAACGGACCTAATATTCACTGTCAGATATGATTCATGGAACTGATTTGTTCGCTGAGGACAGCCAACATCTAGTCATACCGTCATGGACCTGCCATTGTTAAATAGCACTCGTTGGAGATGTATGATAAGACACAGATGCTAGACGAACAAAAAACGCTATCAATATTATTATTGGGCTGGTGTTTGGCCAGGCATTGAATACCTGTTTACTAGACATTAGCTGTAACAGTGTGAAGGTGTCACTTGTCCTGTCAGACTGTCGGTTTGCATATTTAATGCTAATTTGCATGATTTTGTAATTATGATTAAATTTTGCACATGTTTAAAGCAGTGACAGAACATCAAGCCCTGTTTTTTTCTGTAGCAGTTAATATTGATGAAATGAATACCTTGTTATATTATCTTACTCCAGGCATATTGTTATGCCATCTTAACTTTCAAAACAGACATTTTTTAAACACAATGCCATTGTCAGATAAGTGTGTGTTTCAAAGGCATGTGTACTTCATTAAAATGATCTCCATTCACATTACAACAAAACAATCTGACAATCTGACATGACAAATGATCCATTTTGAAACATCATAATGACATTGATTTTATGCAATAACAATCGGAAGCGAGTATTATCACTTTGCATTGTTGACCCTGGTGAAAGCATTGAGAGTGCAAACATTGAGGAGTGTAAACATTTCCTCACTAATGGCGACAGCTTATTATCATTTCTTATTTTACAGTTTATCAGTAGTGTTATTAGTGTTTTCCTTGATTTCATATTGAATAGATCAACATTTTCATGCATTATTTTGATAGGAGATTGAGCCATTATATATTCATACAATGTGTATTGATCCCTGATTTGTTGTGTATAGTTTTTTTTAACCTTTGATTGGTTTTATAAAATGTAAAGTGGTCTTTGATTGGTCCTATGGAGAATGTATGCTGACATATGATAGGTTGATTGTAATGGTCAGTAGGCTGGACAGTAACCTTTAAGATTATTTGCACCAACTATCTTTCATCACAAAATGGATGTCAGCCCATGCTAATGAAATATTTGACTGTGCAGAGGGTCCAAATAAAAAAGAAAGATGGCTGACAGATCACACTGTTGATTTAATTAGCAGTCTAAACAATACACATATAGGCCTTGTGTTTTTTAAATAGATCAGCAGAAGATATAATCAAGACAAATATGCTGAATGACCTTTCTTTTAACATTTAGTTTGTTGTTTGCCAATAAAACAGAGCCATTTCAAATTCTTCTTTGAATAAATGTGCACATTAATAAGTCGTCAAAACCATAAGAAATTTGAAAGCTGTAATATTGAGTCTGGTTCAAGATGAGCCAAAGTGTTGATAGCATACACATATCTAATGACTAAAGCATGTTCAGTACAAAATCATCCTCAAAAACTTAATTAGAAAAATGTGTGAAATCTGAAATTTCTTCTATCATAGTGTTAATGAAACACAAAGTATAATGAGTTAATCAGGAGAGCAGTGGCCAATCGTACTGCTCCTGGTCATTACAGTATTGGGCATTCTTCCAGCAGCTGAAAATTATTTTTGATTTCATCTTCGGGGTGATGTGTACCAAAGTGAAGCTGGTGTTTTCAGTGTAGTAGATAGCAGTGTTGGTGTTTGGGCAGTTTATTGTTGCTGGCTACAGGAGAGGAAGCCGTGTGCTGACCCAGCACACACAGAAAACCAAACACAATTTATCAGTATCAGCCGTCTCTCCTTGTTGGTGTGCATTGTATGTGCATACATCTGTGAATACAACTTTCTTTGAACTTCGGAACAACAACTGCAAGCCAGCAAAATGTTGGTTAATTCGGTTGCCTTTGAATTGCCGACAGATACATATTTAACATAGTTATGTATAATTGTGTTTAGCTAGCATTTTGGAAAATTATTTCATGTTCTGTAGTGATATAAATGTTGATTAATAACAGTATGACCTTAAAGTAGGTTCACTGTGAAATGATTGCACTCATCTGGATATTGTAAAGACAAAGCACATGTGTGTGGTGTGGTATTTTGTGATGTAATTGTTGACTTAACCCTAGTCTGTTATTGCCTTTTCAGGATCTTGCCAGTCTGCTGAAGGCTCTTTATGACGCGGTGGGGTCATCCATCAAAATTCCTTCAAACGGAACCAAAACACTCAAGTTACGTCTGACAGTTGGACAAGATGGCTCTCAGTTACCGGGCAACCGGACATCTCCTTTAAAAGTTAAAGACTGTGGTAAAGAGAAAGTGAAGGATATTTCTAAATCAAAAGACTCTCCTAAATCAAAAGAATTCTCAAAGTTGAACAACCTTACAAGAACTCATGTTCAAATGCCAGTGAAATGTAATAATGAAAGTAAAGGGCAATCTTCAACAGGAGTAAATCCAACTTCCTGTCAAGGTCAAGGGGTCAATCACACTTCATGTCAAGGTCAAGGGGTCAACCAGAGATCTTGTCAGGGTCAAGGAGTCAACCATACATCTTGTCAAGGACAGGGTGCTAACCAAGGATCTTGCCCGGGACAGAGCTGTAATAAAAGGATACAGTTAACGTCCCAAGAACAACAGGAGCTGGCTGAGCTTGTTCAGGAAAACATGGAGCGTAACCACATCAAACAACTCAGGTAGGTACCTAATACAACCTTGGTAGTTATCCAGAGGGATTTATACAATACAACTTTAGTAGTTATCCAGAGGGATTTTTACAATACAACCTTGGTAGTTATCCAATGGGGTTTATACAATACAACCTTGGTAGTTATCCAATGGGGTTTATACAATACAACCTTGGTAGTTATCCAGAGGGGTTTATACAATATAACCTTGGTAGTTATCCAGAGGGATTTTTACAATACAACCTTGGTAGTTATCCAGAGGGATTTATACAATACAACCTTGGTAGTTATCCAATGGGGTTTATACAATACAAACTTGGTAGTTATCTAGAGAGATTTCCACAATACAACCTTGGTAGTTATCCAGAGGGATTTATACAATACAACCTTGGTAGTTATCCAGAGGGATATCATAAATCCAATAGGTCAATACAACTTGTAGTTATCCAGAGGATTTCTACAATACAACTTATTATCCAGAGGTTTATACAATACAACCTTGTAGTTATCCGGGGATTTATAAATAACCTTGTAGTTATCCAGAGGGATTTATACAATACAACCTTGGTAGTTATCCAGAGGGATTTATACAATACAACCTTGGTAGTTATCCAGAGGGATTTATACAATACAACCTTGGTAGTTATCCAGAGGGATTTATACAATACAACTGATTATCAGAGTAGAGTACAATACACTTGTAGTTATCCAGAGGGATTTATACAATACAACCTTGGTAGTTATCCAGAGGGGTTTATACAATACAACCTTGGTAGTTATCCAGAGGGGTTTATACAATACAACCTTGGTAGTTATCCAGAGGGATTTATACAATACAACCTTGGTAGTTATCCAGAGGGATTTATACAATACAACCTTGGTAGTTATCCAATTAGGGTTTATACAATACAACTTTTGTAGTTATCCAGAAGGATTTCTACAATACAACCTTAGTAGTTATCCAGAGGGATTTATACAATACAACCTTAGTAGTTATCCAGTAGGGGATTTATACAATACAACCTATACATACAACCTTAGTAGTTATCCAGAGATTTATACAATACAACCTTGGTAGTTATCCAGAGGGATTTATACAATACAACCTTGGTAGTTATCCAGAGTGGTTTATACAATACAACCTTGGTAGTTATCCAGAGTGGTTTATACAATACAACCTTGGTAGTTATCCAGAGTGGTTTATACAATACAACCTTGGTAGTTATCCAGAGTGGTTTATACAATATAACCTTGGTAGTTATCCAGAGTGGTTTATACAATACAACCTTGGTAGTTATCCAGAGTGGTTTATACAATACAACCTTGGTAGTTATCCAGAGTGGTTTATACAATAAACTGGTAGTTATCCAGAGTGGTTATACAATACAACCTTGGTAGTTATCCAGAGGATTTATACAATACATTGGTAGTTATCAATAGGTTTATACAATAAACCTGGTAGTTATCAGTAGTGAGTTTTATACAATACAACCTTGGTAGTTATCCAGAGGGTTTATACAATAAACTTGGTAGTTATCCAGATGTTTATACAATAAACCTTGGTAGTTATCCAGATGTTTATACATAACTGTAGTTATATACAACATTGGTAGTTATCCAGGGGTTTATACAATACAACCTTGGTAGTTATCCAGAGTGGTTTATACAAACAAATACTAAACCTTGGTAGTTATCCAGAGTGGTTTATACATATAACCTGGTAGTTATCCAATATAACTTGTATTCCAATGTTTACAATTACATAACCTTGGTAGTTATCCAGAGTGGTTATACAATAAACTTGGTAGTTATCCAGATGGTTTATACAATATACATACAACTTTGGTAGTTATCCAGAGTGGTTTATACAATATAACCTTGGTAGTTATCCAGAGTGGTTTATACAATATAACCTTGGTAGTTATCCAGAGTGGTTTATACAATATAACCTTGGTAGTTATCCAGATTGGTTTATACATGTACAATACAACCTTGGTAGTTATCCAGAGTGGTTTATACAATATAACCTTGGTAGTTATCCAGAGTGGTTTATAATATAACCTTGGTAGTTATCCAGATTGGTTTATACATACAACCTTGGTAGTTATCCAGAGTGGTTTATACAATATAACCTTGGTAGTTATCCAGAGTTTGTATGTGATACAATGTAATAGTTGTTCAGCCACTTGACATGGGACTTACGCTAGTGAAAGGTCACAGAAAATATCACATTTGATTTTAAAGCCCCATTTTGGTCTTTATACAAAATGTGTATATTATTCTGTTGCTTTTAAAATGCTGCACAATCATATTATTGGATACGCTTGACAGACATTTCAATTTTATGCTCGTTCATCTTTATAAACGTTGTCTTTTTTCATTGATCACGAAAACTTGTGATATGATTTATGACGCCTCAGTATGAAAGGATGAAAGTAAAGCCAATTTGTACAGGTGGCCAATCGGGATGATGAGCTATGAAAGCCTACGTACAAAATAATAAGCACTGAATGGATTCATGAAAACTCTATGGCTGACATCAGTGTGTATAGGAATCCAAGTGGTTACATGTTTCTCACAGAGTTTTATTAGAAAAGTCACAAGGGACAGCTGTGTCCCACTAAATACTCTATTGGGACAATTTGAAAGCAGCCCAGCACGGCCCAGCGATACTCCTTTATGCATTTTCTGTTAAGTGATGGTTTGCTATTGTAGTGGTGGAACAGATAGCATCTATAACACAAGATGAAAGTTATTCAACATGCCTATATAAGTGGTTCAAAGATATCTACAAGTCGGCCAATTTACATCTGTGGTCACTGGGCTGCAAAATTTATTTAAGAGGCATAGTCTCATTGAGAATTTACCAGTTATTAATGGTAAAGAGACGTCCCATCAAACTTAAGACAGTCAACAATATTATGAACAAGATTTCCAGGGTTCCAAACTTTGATATATTTATGCTGGTAAAAATGAACTTGCTTAAAGTGAGCATGTCGACCATCATTGTGTGTATTTTGAGAGACTTTGTTGGTTTTAAAGGTGGTGGATATTATTCACCACAAGCATTTTGTAGGCATACTACAGTTTCCATCTCTGACCTACTGTAGCCAAATGTTTATGTGGTAAAACACCACTATACATATGCAGCCAACTGTTTTATTTCTACATGAGATACATGCCAGACAATTGACAAAGACTGAAGGTAATTAGTTTTTCCGTGGTACTCTGGCTTTCCTGCGTCGGCAAAAGTGCAGTGTGTCCTTACATGACAACCATGGCTGTTTTAAGGAAGTGAAATGCAAACAAGTTTTAATCTTGAAAAGCACAACTGGATTTGTAAATTTAAAATACCATAATTACATGTTCTGTTTAAATATATTAGATTGCTCAAGTGATGAGAAGAGATTTTATTTGGAAACACAATGAAATTGAAATGACTTTATAAATTACATCAAAAACAATGTTGAAAAGGGAATCCTATGCAGCCATGATGATAACCAATACTGCCGTTATTACCCATCTGATATAACTAGTATTGTTTCTATCCCAGTATACTTGTTACGCATAATGGGATGATGGGTTTTGCCTCAGTAGTCATATTGGTGTTGATAGCACTTAAGTTGGTACCTTTGAAATTGAAATTGTTGATAAAACAGAATAATTTAAATGTCACTTCCTCCAGCGAGTGCAGGCTATCCCATCTAGAGACCTAGCCAATTACATACATGTTTCCTTATCAAAGGCACCCACGACCTTGCAAAGGCATACATTTTTCATGACAAAGATATTTATTGATCACTTCCAAAAAGAATTATTTAATCATAATGTGGAAATAAATCAGAACTGATCCTTTGTGACATGGGACAAAATGAGTGTTTCAGTCCCTGTAGGTAAAATGTCTTCATTGCCTTGAACTGTAGCCATAAGGTAGCTATAGATGGTTCCTTTTGTTCTTTGTCTGTCTCCTAAATAATCCAGTCTTTTGTCTGCCTTCCGAATTATTCCTGTCACTTGAAGGGAGTGTGTCTTTGAAACAATACACTCAAAACCCCTTGTAAAAGCTGCATATTGTGAGAATAATGGCCCCATATATTCTATAGGTACTATGGTATTCCCTTTGATCTCTGCAGCTTCACAGTAGCGATGGGTCCTGCTTGACTAGCTACAGAGCCAATGTGGCCTCTGGATCGTCCCGGGAGTCAGTCACATTGACACATGCTTATAAAGTAGCTGTATACCTGCGTCTGACTGTACAGTTTCTGATCTTTTTTCCCTACTTATGTCGTCACGACTATCAGCTAGATTGCTATCTTCTTTGTCTTGAAAGTAAAGGGTTCACAGCATCGTTGATCTTATCTTAATCTTACACATACCTGTTTTTGTAGGGCAAGACTTTCACTAGTGGTTGAAGTTCACTCATTTACTTTCGGAAAATTAATCAATTAAGAATTATTGATACAATTAAGGTCATGCATGTTTTAACTGTAGAAACCAAAATACCATTGATTAACTACAGTGGCACACTCTTCTGCCCCTTCCCCCTGGTCTGACACAAAACCCCACTTCCTGGGAAGATTGCCCCTGCTGTGACTGAAAATCAGCGTTGTCGGTATTATTCTCTGTCATGTCCGCTGATTAGAGAATCGCTAACCTAGTTCTGGACACTGATCAGTTTCATGACCATTCTTTGATATCGCTATAAGCCTTTGATTTATACAAATTATTAATTTATAGTCACTGCTCTGGCTACATTCACATTTCCGCGATAAAAGACAAATATTATCACCCTTTTGATCTAGGATTTTTTTTTATATCATTTCTTGCGGGGTTGTTCGTTTTAAGTCGTATGCATCGTTGTCCCGTTCCGTGATGATGTGTAGGAAGCGCCGTGAACGTCCCCTGGTGAAACTCGCCATCAAACCAGATTGGGTCAATTGTACTCAAGTGATGGCATTTCATATGTTGGCTCCTATCTGTTGTCTCGGTAAACGAAACACAAGAAAGAATAAAAGAGATGTTGAATGGCGTTGGGCTTTGATCCTGCTTTGATCAGACTGCTTTAATTCATTTAAGGCACAGATCAATGATGTCTAATGAGAGCTTTGTTGTCCATGGAGTGTCAAAGGCAGGGATTTCAACAGGGACACGCTTAATTGGCCGGCCGCTGCCAGCTTTACTGTAGAAGATCATTATAATTCCTGACTTTTTGGACATGCAAGCCACAGGAATCAGCCACTGAATCGAGGCCATTAATTCTTAACTCAGTAATTAATTGCACAAAGAAGTCTTTTTTTGCTTTGATGTAAACATCTTCAGGCCTAATGATATATTTTAGTTATAATTAAATTGGTCTTTTATACCCTGGAAACCAAGTCAAGTGTGTCTATCTTAGTGATAATGAAGGCTCAAAATATTCTGCTGTATTATAAAAAATGTGACCTTTTTAAATTTTATTTCTCTTTAAATGGATTTGATGCTGCAGCTGATGAATAAGTATAAATTATGAATATCCTTTCTAAACTGCAATAATTCCAAAGAATTTGATTTGTACATTAGATTTTTCAGTTTCAAAACATAAAGATTTAAATGATAAAGTTACTAGAGATAGAAAAGCACAAAATACATATTTTGACACACAGAGATAAAACAGATAAAAGATGTTACTATAGAATTAACCTCTAGGCAGGGAATGAAACCATGTATTACTATGATTGGTAATTATTTAAAAACTCATAAATGATTTCAATAATAAGCTTTTTACTGAGCTGAGGGGTTTAACGTACCACAACGTATAATTCGTTTCTGGGTAAAACGCTTTTTGCTCGTCCTATATATGATAATTTTGATACTGTTGGGAAAAGCAATGTGGAGGCTAGGTAGACCTGTGCAATAAAATATTCTGAAATGAAATGCTTGACCAGTAAACCTAGCTTGACACCAGCACAAGGTTGCTGCAGACTGACTTTGATACTGGCCAGATTCAACAGCTATAAAGGACTTAGAAGTAGTATTGGTTCCATAGGGGTTGTATAAACTCGGAGGCAATCTCATTTACACAAATTGATTGATAATACTTCAACAGAAGCCAGAATCTCCTACATCAAAGTATTTTCAAAGTTGTGCTGGTCCTTTAAAGTGTCTTTGTTCACAGGCATCTCACTGAATGGATAGCTTTATCGAAAATATGGCAAAGACAATAAATTTGTGCTGGTATGAAATAAATAGCATACTCGCTCTTTTCTTACTAATCAATAACTGCAATGAAAAGTTAAATTTTATCGGGATATATAGGTAATTGAATGCTACTTTATATATAGGGGAGAGACGTCTCATCTTGATAGCTTTGTGTGCATTGTTTTGTGTTTGATTGTTGTGTCTTTGAAGTAGACATAATCTGTACGATGAAATGTTAGAGGCTGAAGTTCTATCAATGAGTGGCCCATCCGAGGAAATAAACAACACAATTATTCGTGCTTGTCAAAGCTGTAGAGCAGGTTGAGATAGACATTATCTATCAACGTATAAAGTAGTTATACAATTAAACGTCAGATATTACTATGATACTGGTGGTAGAACAAAGCAGACGGCATCTTTAGACACTC
Source organism: Argopecten irradians (assembly GCF_041381155.1). Taxonomy (NCBI): domain Eukaryota; kingdom Metazoa; phylum Mollusca; class Bivalvia; order Pectinida; family Pectinidae; genus Argopecten; species Argopecten irradians. Next base: position 40,950,709 of record NC_091135.1, on the reverse strand, counting down.
TGTTTCTGTCTCTAAACAACTATAACAGACATTTCTTAGTAAAAAGATAATGCAAGCTAGGTTTATAGATAAAATTATCAGAAATATCAAACATTGACAGAATTGTCATGTTTTCTTTGTTTAGAAAAAACTTGACATCAAGCGAATTACATGTATTTGCGATCTATTGTGGCTTTGAATCTTTTAACCAATCAAATTAACAAATCAGTCAAAATTCATCAAATAGCATGGTATCATCAGAGAATTTAGAGATCAGCCATACGAAACAGTTGCCATACCGTATCATTGCCATTACTGCATTCAAAATTTATTTGTAGCAATTTCTAACAGCATCATTCTTTTCAAGAGTATTGCCAAGGGACTATGTTTAATTCATGGTAATGTCTGTCAATAAATTCAAGATAAAGCCAAGGTAATTGAAAGTTTGGAAACAAGGGATTCAAATTATCTGCATAGATGATTCTAATTCCAGATTCTGTGTGTTATGTCATTGTTACCTAAGCACCAACGGTTGATAACAAATTGTGATGTTTAGCTCCGTACAGTATTACATTGTCAAATGATCTGTGCTTTTATTGCACTCAACAGCCTGAAACTCCTCACGCTACGTGATATGAAATTCATCAAACTTTTACATCAAATTATAAATTTCATATTACATATATAGTCATGATTGTAAGTGCCTGGGTATATCAAATATGATGATAATGTTATTTAGTATGTGCTATATTGTACCAGGGTCGGATAGGAGTAGTTGTGTAATTGTTTGTCCATCCCATTCTTGGTTTAGTGTATCCCTTGACTAAGGTTCATTTGTGTGTGAAAATGAGCATGGAAAGACATTTTGTAGCATCAACAATTTTCTGGTGTAATATTAAATTCAGATATAAAGAAAGGGAAGTACCTTGGTCTATGTATCTTTTAAAATATTTTGATACCAATATTTTTCACAGGAATTTTGAAAGCCGAACTGAATGATTTTTTTGTTCATTTCAGACGTCATCATAGCGATTGTAAAGGCACAACTAAGGAGCATTCGAACCACAAGCGACGTCATAGGGGCCACAAAAACAACAACACCTCAGCACCAGTGGATGTCAACATAAATAACCATGGCGACCAGGCTAAAGAGTGTCAGGATCGCCGCAATTATTACCTCGACCTGGCAGGAATAGAACACAATGCAATCACCAAGTGTCAGTCATTCACAAACAATGCTATCAGCCAGGGTCAAACTGCCCAGCCCCACGGGAATCACCACCACAGATCGCGGTCCCAGGATACAAATCAAAAGTGTGACAACATACGACGCGAAACTGAGTGTCTGAATGTGAAACATGAACAGCAACAAGCTGCGGCGGACACTAGTGCAAAGCATGACCATATTAGGTCAAGGTCATTTGATCCACAAGAAACAGTGGTGAGGTCACCGAAAGGTCACCATAAATCAGCAGGGTCATCTCCACATAAACATGGCCGTTTTCGACCAGTTAGTTTACCAATGCATATTCCTGACGCTGTGTCAGCACACTACCACAGACGGCACCGGCACCGCGAAAAGGATCATGATCTGGCCATGCAGCAGGTGGCTGAGTGGATCGAACGTGAACATACTTGTGACATGGATGGGGATCGCATTGTTGTGCAGCGACACGAGCATCACCATGTCCATGAACACCATCATCACCATCACTACCACCACTACTATGAGGCCTGACTCGCCGTTCTCTAATACTCAGATGTGTTCATCGTATATACTCCAGGCATATCGGCCTTCATACACCCAGCTCACTCAAGGTGCTTGCACAGGACAAGTTGGTTGAACATTGGATGAGTTCTTTACCGTGTGAACATATCCAAGCTGCTAACTTGGGTCTAGGATCATGGGAAGGACTAGGGCTCATATTTATAAGGTGCTGAAACTACAAGTCATTAACACTATAGAAATCCAGTTGTTTTTCGTCTGTGTAACTACTCATCTGAATAAGTCAATGGACTCCAGGGTTTTATTCCTCAGAAAATACCGAGGCATGAAAAGACAATTCCTGGGATTTTGAAACAGGGAAGAAAATACCCAACAGATCTGGAGAAGAGACCACCTTCCTCATTTATCTAAAATTTGAGGATGTATTTCCAATACGGAAGATAATTGCTTTTTCAGGGGTGGTAAACTCCTGTCTATTTTTATCTAGCAAGAACAGCCTCTTATTTTTTTCGGAATATTGATTGTTTATTCCTGATCTTTTTGAGACAGGAAAAGATAACTCCAGATGAATCTGTTTATGATACAATTATTACAGTTTTATTTGTTGTAAGGCAAGTTTCCATGGCAATGCTTATCACCAAAGATTAAAAAGGACTTGACTACAAGTCTACTGTGATAAAACCACACAAGATACTTTGTACCTCCAAGTGCAGGGTTCCAATATTGCCGCTCTACAGCTGTATGTTGCCTGGATACTACCTCAGGTGTTGCTATGGACACTGTTGCTATTGGAAACCCTGTCAATGCTGCCACGGACAGTGTTATAGGTTGCTACTGGAAACGGACTATTTTATTTCCTCAGTGATATGAGGAGTTGTAGCCAATGTCGTTATAATCAAAAACCTTTGTAAGAGGTGAGAGGTCATGTGTCGCATTTTCATCTGTTTTAATTTTTCATTCAGTCTGTGATGTGCTTGGACGTGTTCCATTGCAAGATTAATGTCAATATTTGTGAAATACATATATCTATATCTATATATATTTATAAATTTAGCGAAAGCTCTAGAGGTACAAGTGTAGTGTTTAGAAGTAGACAACATATATATTGTCCCCTACATCAAGATGTTCAATCAATTCTTTCCATCATATTGGATGTATGGTTGTTTGTGAATATTGCAACAGAAATAAAGGGTATTCAAATTAATCTTAACAGAATGTAAAGTCACAGATTCTGAAAAATAGTTTAAACCCAAACTTCATCTTCTGATGGTATGCATAATTTATCAGCATTTTGTGAAATTGTAATATTTCTTATACTTTTTGCAATAATTATTTCCATGGGTATAAATGAATGATTTGTTTTTGTTTCTTTTTATTGTCAAGATGTCAGAATTTGTCATCTGTTATTAATTTCATTGTCTATATACATGATATGGTATGAACAAAGCTAAAAACATGACATTCATCACATTAACTTTTGGTGATCCATGTTATTTTGAGTTTGGAGTGTAAGTGATCTCTTTGTTGTAATTCTCTATGTAACTATAAGAATGGGAAGCTTGTTGCTATAGATACTAGTATCGGAGTAGCTCAACTGTTTTACTACCTCAATGTGTGTGAGTTTCATTATGTCAAATGTTGTAATGGCAAAGTATATGTGTACAAATAACATGTGTACACATGTGTATGTATAAGTGTACCAGTGTTTACACCTGTTTGTATACAATACACACCTGTAAATATTGACAGGTGTGTATTTACCTAAATTACAGGTGTGCAAATATATAAATAGGTGTATCAGTGCGCACACAAAGTGTACCTGTGTACTGTATGTGTGACACTTAGGTGCATACTTACAGAGAAATTTGTATGCACATACTTTTAAGTAGGTTTAAGCACACACATACAAGTGTGAACTTGTGTTGTACTCACCTGTAAGTTTGTTGCATACCTGAATATAACGGACCACAAATGTAGGTGTGTTACATATCTTTATGTACATGTGATTCACTTCTGTATGTACCTGTACATGTGCATCAAACCTGTACATACTGTACTAATGTACACAATAATTATGTACATGTGTAACAAACTTGAATGTACATTATGTTACATGTGTAACACGGTTGTATGTACCTGTGCATGTGTAACACACTTGTATATGAGTAGCACCACTGTATGTACCTATACATGTGTAACACACCTGTACATATGTAACGCAACTGTATGTACCTGTATGTTTGTAACATACTTGTACATGTATAGCATACTTGTTTTAATTTTTACATGTGTAACACACCTGTACATGTGTAACACAGCTGCATGTTGCTGTACATTTGCAGCACACATGTACATGTGAATCACACCTATATTTACCTGTACACATCTGTATGATAGTGAGTGAGAGTATCAGACAGTACCTGTTTATGTGCTTGTGTGATTTGTCCACCATTCATTGGTTATCTTTTTGTGACATTAAAATAATGGCCAGTTTGTTTGACTTTGTTATTTTCTTACATTAAATTATACTGGATTACCCACAATTATCACCTGATTTCCATGGGTGTTTATTAGGATCTCTGGTCTTCTGTAACTCACGTATTGTAATATGTGTGTATTACTGGAATTAGTGGCAGGGTGGAATCTTTTGCTTATTCATTTATTTCACTTTCTTGAAATATCTATATCACTGTGAGTACATCTATACGATAACATATTAACAGGGGCAAATCTTGCATGTGAATCATTACTGATACAAAACGCTAAAATTGGCACAATTTAACAGTTTGATGCTAAAAAGTCATAAAAATCCACATGCCAAAATATCAATGTTTACAGTATCCACATAGGTTAATAATTAGGCATCAGAATACCATATTCGACCCAATGAACATCCGGGGTGCCTAAAAATTGCATAATTGGAGGGCCATCACCAAATATTATTTGCAGAGGACACATTCATATTTCTTATTTTACACAAAACTGGAATCATTGGAGCTGTTGTTCTTAAAACAAGATATTATTACAAATGCAATACTACAAAGAATAAAGGCAGGTTGAGTAAGTATCAATTTCCATATCTGTATGACCAGAAAAAGAGAGGGCCAGGATTTTACTATACATGTATAGTTTCATTGATTCAATTTGTTTCAGTTTCCATTTTGAATACTTAAACATAATTTAGTTGATGAATACTTAGATTAAATAACAAACGGATACCTAATTTGACCCCATAGGTGTTATTTTACCAAAGTCTTCAGAGCATATCAATTTATTGTCTAATTGAAATCAGCAAAATGATCATCTTCACAAGCATAATCATTTTAAGTCATTTACAACTAAATCCTGGTAGATTTAGTCCCAACACAGTTCCTGCAGAAACATGCATACCAATATAATAACAAAGTTTAGCTGTTGTGATCAACAATTTTTTTGTCCTGACCAGCCTCCGAATTTCTTTGGTGGTATGCTGCAGTGAGATAGCACTGTATAATGGGTAGGGAGACACAACACCAATTATGTCATATGAATAAATCCCACTCCAGGTAAGAGTGTAGCTCCTAAATGACCAGAGTCAGGGCTGCAGAAAGCAAATGAGTGGTTGCCGAAAGCTACCAATAAATATTTTGATGAAACTGTCCTTAAGTTTCATCTTTGAAGAATTCTAGGACAGACATAAAACAACATCACACACAATATATTGCATAGAGTGGAGGAATATGACATTAAGCATAACCAACCAACCAAATATCCAAATGATCATAAAACTGAAGGCCATGGGAAACCTACAAATCATCATAAACAAGTGAAGGCCTTGGGAAACCTACAAATCATCATAAACAAGTGAAGGCCTTGGAAAACCTACAAATGATCATACACAACTCCAGGCCAGGGGAAACCTACAAATGATCATACACAACTCAAGGCCAAGGGAAACCTACAAATGACCATAAACAAGTGAAGGTCAAGGGAAACCTACAAATCATCATACACAACTCAAGGCCAAGGGAAACATACAGATGACAATACACAACTCAGGGCCAAGGGAAACCTACAAATCATCATACATAGCAAGGCCAAGGGAAACCTACAAAAGATCATACACAACTCAAGGCACAGGGAAACCTACAAATGATCATACACAACTCAAGGCACAGGGAAACCTACAAATCATCATACATGACTCAAGGCACAGGGGAACCTACAAATCATCACACATGACTCAAGGCACAGGGGAACCTACAAATCATCACACATAGCAAGGCCAAGGGAAACCTACAAATCATCATCCACAACTCATGGACAAGGGAAACCTACAAATCATCATACATAGCAAGGCCAAGGGAAACCTACAAATATCATAAAGGCAAGGGACAACATCATATACATAGCAAGGCCAAGGGAAACCTACAAATCATCATACACAACTCAAGGCACAGGGAAACCTACAAATCATCATACATAGCAAGGCCAAGGGAAACCTACAAATCATCATACACAACTCAAGGCACAGGGAAACCTACAAATCATCATACATAGCAAGGCCAAGGGAAACCTACAAATCATCATACACAACTCAAGGCACAGGGAAACCTACAAATCATCATACATAGCAAGGCCAAGGGAAACCTACAAATCATCATACACAAAACAAGGCACAGTGAAACCTACAAATCATGATACATAGCAAGGCCAAGGGAAATCTACAAAAGATCATACACAACTCAAAGCAAAGGGAAACCTACAAATGATCATACACAACTCCAGGCCAGGGGAAACCTACAAATGATCATACACAACTCAAGGCCAAGAAAACCAACAAATCATCATTCACAAACTCCAGGCCAAGGGAAAACCTACAAATGATCATACACAACTCAAGGCCAAGGGAAACCTACAAATCATCATACACAACTCCAGGCCAAGGGAAACCTACAAATCATCACATGCACAAACTCCAGGCCAAGGGAAACCTACAAATCATCATACACAACTCAAGGCCAAGGGAAACCTACAAATCATCATACACAACTCAAGGGCACAGGGAAACCTACAAATCATCATGCACAACTCCAGGCCAATGGAAACCTACAAATCATCATACACAACTCAAGGCACAGGGAAACCTACAAATCATCATACACAACTCAAGGCAAAGGGAAACCTACAAATCATCATACATAGCAAGGTCAAGGGAAACCTACAAATCATCATATACAACTCAAGGCACAGGGAAACCTACAAATCATCATACACAATAGCAAGGCCAAGGGAAATCTACAAATCATCATACACAACTCAAGGCACAGGGAAACCTACAAATCATGATACATACACATCAAGGCCAAGGGAAACCTACAAATCATCATACACAACTCAAGGCAAGGGAAACCTACAAATCATCATACACAACTCAGGCCAAGGGAAACCTACAAAAATCATACACAACTCAAGGCACAAGGGAAACCTACAAATGATCATACACAACTCAAGGCCAAGGGAAACCTACAAATCATCATACACAACTCAAGGCACAGGGAAACCTACAAATCATCATACATAGCAAGGCCAAGGGAAACCTACAAATCATCATACACAACTCAAGGCCAAGGGAAAACCTACAAATCATCATACACATAAGCAAGGCCAAGGGAAACCTACAAATCATCATACACAACTCAAGGCCAAGGGAAACCTACAAATCATCATACACAACTCAAGGCACAGGGAAACCTACAAATCATCATACACAACTCAAGGCAAGGGAAACCTACAAATCATCATACATAGCAAGGCCAAGGGAAACCTACAAATCATCATACACAAAACAAGGCACAGTGAAACCTACAAATCATGATACATAGCAAGGCCAAGGGAAATCTACAAAAGATCATACACAACTCAAAGCAAAGGGAAACCTACAAATGATCATACACAACTCCAGGCCAGGGGAAACCTACAAATGATCATACACAACTCAAGGCCAAGGGAAACCTACAAATCATCATACACAACTCAAGTGCAAGGCAAGGGAAACCTACAAATCATCATACACAACTCAAGGCACAGGGAAACCTACAAATCATCATACACAACTCAAGGCACAGGGAAACCTACAAATCATCATACATAGCAAGGCCAAGGGAAACCTACAAATCATCATACACAACTCAAAGCAAAGGGAAACCTACAAATGATCATACACAACTCCAGGCCAGGGGAAACCTACAAATGATCATACACAACTCAAGGCCAAGGGAAACCTACAAATCATCATTCACAACTCCAGGCCAAGGGAAACCTACAAATCATCATACACAACTCAAGGCACAAGGGAAACCTACAAATCATCATACATAACTCAAGGCCAAGGGAAACCTACAAATCATCATACAACATAGCAAGGCCAAGGGAAACCTACAAATCATCATACACAACTCAAGGCAAAGGGAAACCTACAAATCATCATACACAACTCCAGGCCAAGGGAAACCTACAAATCATCATACACAACTCAAGGCACAGGGAAACCTACAAATCATCATACACAACTCAAGGCCAAGGGAAACCTACAAATCATCATACACAACTCAAGGCACAGGGGAAACCTACAAATCATCATACACAACTCAAGGCCAAGGGAAACCTACAAATGATCATACACAACTCAAGGCCAAGGGAAACCTACAAATCATCATACACAACTCAAGGCCAAGGGAAACCTACAAATCATCATACATAGCAAGGCCAAGGGAAATCTACAAAAGATCATACACAACTCAAAGCAAAGGGAAACCTACAAATGATCATACACAACTCAAGGCCAAGGGAAACCTACAAATCATCATACACAACTCAAGGCCAAGGGAAACCTACAAATCATCATACACAACTCAAGGCCAAGGGAAACCTACAAATCATCATACACAACTCCAGGCCAAGGGAAACCTACAAATGATCATACACAACTCAAGGCCAAGGGAAACCTACAAATCATCATACACAACTCCAGGCCAAGGGAAACCTACAAATCATCATACACAACTCAAGGCACAGGGAAACCTACAAATCATCATACACAACTCAAGGCACAGGGAAACCTACAAATCATCATACATAACTCAAGGCACAGGGAAACCTACAAATCATCATACATACAACTCAAGGCACAGGGAAACCTACAAATCATCATACACAAAACAAGGCCAAGGGAAACCTACAAATCATCATACATAGCTCAAGGCACAGGGAAACCTACAAATCATCATACACAACTCAAGGCACAGGGAAACCTACAAATCATCATACACAACTCAAGGCACAGGGAAACCTACAAATCATCATACATAGCAAGGCCAAGGGAAACCTACAAATCATCATCCACAACTCATGGCACAAGGGAAACCTACAAATCATCATACATAACAAGGCCAAGGGAAACCTACAAATCATCATACACAACTCAAGGCAAGGGAAACCTACAAATCATCATACATAGCAAGGCCAAGGGAAACCTACAAATCATCATACACAACTCAAGGCACAGGGAAACCTACAAATCATCATACACAACTCAAGGCCAAGGGAAACCTACAAATCATCATACACAACTCAAGGCAAGGGAAACCTACAAATCATCATACATAAAGGCTCAAGGAAAGGACAAATCATCATGACAATAACAACTCAAGGCAAGGGAAACCTACAAATCATCTCATACATAGCAAGGCCAAGGGAAACCTACAAATCATCATACACAACTCAAGGCACAGGGAAACCTACAAATCATCATACACAACTCAAGGCCAAGGGAAACCTACAAATCATCATACACAACTCAAGGCCAAGGGAAACCTACAAATCATCATACACAACTCAAGGCACAGGGAAACCTACAAATCATCATACACAACTCAAGGCAAAGGGAAACCTACAAATCATCATACATAGCAAGGCCAAGGGAAACCTACAAATCATCATACACAACTCAAGGCCAAGGGAAACCTACAAATCATCATACATAGCAAGGCCAAGGGAAACCTACAAATGATCATACACAACTCAAGGCCAAGGGAAACCTACAAATCATCATACACAACTCCAGGCCAAGGGAAACCTACAAATCATCATACACAACTCAAGGCACAGGGAAACCTACAAATCATCATACACAACTCAAGGCACAGGGAAACCTACAAATCATCATACACAACTCAAGGCACAGGAAACCTACAAATCATATACATAGCAAGGCCAAGGGAAACCTACAAATATCCACAGGCAAGGGAAACCTACAAATCATCATACATAGCAAGGCCAAGGGAAACCTACAAATCATCATACACAACTCAAGGCACAAGGAAACCTACAAATCATCATACATAGCAAGGCCAAGGGAAACCTACAAATCATCATACACAACTCAAGGCACAGGGAAACCTACAAATCATCATACATAGCAAGGCCAAGGGAAACCTACAAATCATCATACACAACTCAAAGCAAAGGGAAACCTACAAATGATCATACACAACTCCAGGCCAAGGGAAACCTACAAATGATCATACACAACTCAAGGCACAGGGAAACCTACAAATGATCATACACAACTCAAGGCACAGGGAAACCTACAAATCATCATACACAACTCAAGGCACAGGGAAACCTACAAATCATCATACACAACTCAAGGCCAAGGGAAACCTACAAATCATCATACACAACTCAAGGCCAAGGGAAACCTACAAATCATCATAACAACATACAAGGCCAAGGGAAACCTACAATCATCATACACAACTCAAGGCCAAGGGAAACCTACAAATCATCATACACAACTCAAGGCCAAGGGAAACCTACAAATCATCATACACAACTCAAGGCCAAGGGAAACCTACAAAAGATCATACACAACTCAAGGCAAAGGGAAACCTACAAATGATCATACACAACTCAAGGCCAAGGGAAACCTACAAATCATCATACACAACTCAAGGCCACAGGGAAACCTACAAATCATCATCACAACTCAAGGCACAGGGAAACTACAAATCATCATACATAGCAAGGCCAAGGGAAACCTACAAATCATCATACACAATCAAGGCCAAGGGAAACCTACAAATGATCATACACAACTCAAGGCCAAGGGAAACCTACAAATCATCATACACAACTCAAGGCACAAGGGAAACCTACAAATCATACACAACTCAAGGCACAGGGAAACCTACAAATCATCATACACAACTCAAGGCACAGGGAAACCTACAAATCATCATACACAACTCAAGGCACAAGGGAAACCTACAAATCATCATACATAACAAGGCCAAGGGAAACCTACAAATCATCATCAACATAACTCAAGGCAAGGGGAAACCTACAAATCATCATACACAACTACAAGGCCAAGGGAAACCTACAAATCATCATACACAACTCAAGGCCAAGGGAAACCTACAAATCATCATACACAACTCAAGGCCAAGGGAAACCTACAAATCATCATACACAACTCAAGGCCACAGGGAAACCTACAAATCATCATACACAACTCAAGGCCAAGGGAAACCTACAAATCATCATACACAACTCAAGGCACAGGGAAACCTACAAATCATCATACACAACTCAAGGCCAAGGGAAACCTACAAATCATCATACACAACTCAAGGCAAGGGAAACCTACAAATCATCATACACAACTCAAGGCCAAGGGAAACCTACAAATCATCATACACAACTCAAGGCCAAGGGAAACCTACAAATCATCATACACAACTCAAGGCCAAGGGAAACCTACAAATCATCATACACAACTCAAGGCCAAGGGAAACCTACAAATATCATACACAACTCAAGGCAAGGGAAACCTACAAATCATCATACACAACTCAAGGCAAGGGAAACCTACAAATCTCATCACATATAGCAAGGCCAAGGGAAACCTACAAATCATCATACACAACTCAAGGCACAGGGAAACCTACAAATCATCATACACAACTCAAGGCCAAGGGAAACCTACAAATCATCATACACAACTCAAGGTCAAGGGAAACCTACAAATCATCATACACAACTCAAGGCCAAGGGAAACCTACAAATCATCATACACAACTCAAGGCAAGGGAAACCTACAACATCATAAATCAAGGCCAGGAACCTACAAATCATCATACACAACTCAAGGCAAGGGAAACCTACAAATCATCATACACAACTCAAGGTCAAGGGAAACCTACAAATCATCATACACAACTCAAGGCCAAGGGAAACCTACAAACAGGTATACACAACTCAAGGCCAAGGGAAACCTACAAATCATCATACACAACTCAAAGCAAAGGGAAACCTACAAATGATCATACACAACTCATGGCCAAGGGAAACCTACAAATGATCATACACAACTCAAGGTCAAGGGAAACCTACAAATGATCATACACAACTCAAGGTCAAGGGAAATCTACAAATCATCATACACAACTCAAGGCCAAGGGAAACCTACAAATCATCATACACAACTCAAGGCCAAGGGAAACCTACAAATCATCATACACAACTCAAGGCCAAGGGAAACCTACAAATCATCATACACAACTCAAGGTCAAGGGAAACCTACAAATATCATACACAACTAAGGTCAAGGGAAACCTACAAATCATCATACACAACTCAAGGCCAAGGGAAACCTACAAATCATCATACACAACTCAAGGTAAGGGAAACCTACAAATATCATACACAACTGAAGGTCAAGGGAAACCTACAAATGATCATACACAACTGAAGGTCAAGGGAAACCTACAAATGATCATACACAACTGAAGGTCAAGGGAAACCTACAAATGATCATACACAACTGAAGGTCAAGGGAAACCTACAAATCATCATACACAACTGAAGGTCAAGGGAAACCTACAAATGATCACACACAACTGAAGGTCAAGGGAAACCTACAAATGATCATACACAACTGAAGGTCAAGGGAAACCTACAAATGATCATACACAACTGAAGGTCAAGGGAAACCTACAAATGATCATACACAACTGAAGGTCAAGGGAAACCTACAAATCATCATACACAACTGAAGGTCAAGGGAAACCTACAAATCATCATACACAACTGAAGGTCAAGGGAAACCTACAAATCATCATACACAACTGAAGGTCAAGGGAAACCTACAAATCATCATACACAACTGAAGGTCAAGGGAAACCTACAAATCATCATACACAACTGAAGGTCAAGGGAAACCTACAAATCATCATACACAACTGAAGGTCAAGGGAAACCTACAAATGATCATACACAACTGAAGGTCAAGGGAAACCTACAAATCATCATACACAACTGAAGGTCAAGGGAAACCTACAAATGATCATACACAACTGAAGGTCAAGGGAAACCTACAAATGATCATACACAACTGAAGGTCAAGGGAAACCTACAAATGATCATACACAACTGAAGGTCAAGGGAAACCTACAAATGATCACACACAACTGAAGGTCAAGGGAAACCTACAAATGATCATACACAACTGAAGGTCAAGGGAAACCTACAAATGATCATACACAACTGAAGGTCAAGGGAAACCTACAAATGATCATACACAACTGAAGGTCAAGGGAAACCTACAAATGATCATACACAACTGAAGGTCAAGGGAAACCTACAAATGATCATACACAACTGAAGGTCAAGGGAAACCTACAAATCAAACAACTGACAAGGGAAACCTGAAATCATCAACACAACTGAAGGTCAAGGGAAACCTACAAATGATCATACACAACTGAAGGTCAAGGGAAACCTACAAATGATCATACACAACTGAAGGTCAAGGGAAACCTACAAATGATCACACACAACTGAAGGTCAAGGGAAACCTACAAATGATCATACACAAACTGAAGGTCAAGGGAAACCTACAAATGATCATACAACAACTGAAGGTCAAGGGAAACCTACAAATGATCATACACAACTGAAGGTCAAGGGAAACCTACAAATCATCATACACAACTGAAGGTCAAGGGAAACCTACAAATGATCACACACAACTGAAGGTCAAGGGAAACCTACAAATGATCAAACACAACTGAAGGTCAAGGGAAACCTACAAATGATCATACACAACTGAAGGTCAAGGGAAACCTACAAATGATCATACACAACTGAAGGTCAAGGGAAACCTACAAATGATCATACACAACTGAAGGTCAAGGGAAACCTACAAATCATCATACACAACTGAAGGTCAAGGGAAACCTACAAATGATCATACACAACTGAAGGTCAAGGGAAACCTACAAATGATCATACACAACTGAAGGTCAAGGGAAACCTACAAATCATCATACACAACTGAAGGTCAAGGGAAACCTACAAATGATCATACACAACTGAAGGTCAAGGGAAACCTACAAATGATCATACACAACTGAAGGTCAAGGGAAACCTACAAATCATCATACACAACTGAAGGTCAAGGGAAACCTACAAATGATCATACACAACTGAAGGTCAAGGGAAACCTACAAATGATCATACACAACTGAAGGTCAAGGGAAACCTACAAATGATCATACACAACTGAAGGTCAAGGGAAACCTACAAATGATCATACACAACTGAAGGTCAAGGGAAACCTACAAATGATCATACACAACTGAAGGTCAAGGGAAACCTACAAATGATCATACACAACTGAAGGTCAAGGGAAACCTACAAATGATCATACACAACTGAAGGTCAAGGGAAACCTACAAATGATCACACACAACTGAAGGTCAAGGGAAACCTACAAATGATCATACACAACTGAAGGTCAAGGGAAACCTACAAATCATCATACACAACTGAAGGTCAAGGGAAACCTACAAATGATCATCACACAACTGAAGGTCAACGGAAACCTACAAATGATCAACACAACTGAAGGTCAAGGGAAACCTACAAATGATCATACACAACTGAAGGTCAAGGGAAACCTACAAATGATCATACACAACTGAAGGTCAAGGGAAACCTACAAATGATCATACACAACTGAAGGTCAAGGGAAACCTACAAATGATCATACACAACTGAAGGTCAAGGGAAACCTACAAATGATCATACACAACTGAAGGTCAAGGGAAACCTACAAATGATCATACACAACTGAAGGTCAAGGGAAACCTACAAATGATCATACACAACTGAAGGTCAAGGGAAACCTACAAATGATCATACACAACTGAAGGTCAAGGGAAACCTACAAATGATCATACACAACTGAAGGTCAAGGGAAACCTACAAATGATCATACACAACTGAAGGTCAAGGGAAACCTACAAATGATCATACACAACTGAAGGTCAAGGGAAACCTACAAATGATCATACACAACTGAAGGTCAAGGGAAACCTACAAATGATCATACACAACTGAAGGTCAAGGGAAACCTACAAATGATCATACACAACTGAAGGTCAAGGGAAACCTACAAATGATCATACACAACTGAAGGTCAAGGGAAACCTATCATAATGATCAATCATACACAACTGAAGGTCAAGGGAAACCTACAAATGATCATACACAACTGAAGGTCATAAACACAAATGATCTGAAGGTCAAGGGAAACTTACAAATCATCATAAGGTCACAAACTAAGGCACAGGGAAACCTACAAATGATCACACACAACTGAAGGTCAAGGAAACCTACAAATGATCATACACAACTGAAGGTCAAGGGAAACCTACAAATGATCATACACAACTGAAGGTCAAGGGAAACCTACAAACACTGAATGACACAAATACACAAAACTGAAGGTCAAGGGAAACCTACAAATGAAGGGTCACAAGGGAAACCTACAAATCATCAATACACAACAGAAGGTCAAGAGGAAACCTACAAATGGAATGTCCATATCACACACAACTGAAGGTCAAGGGAAACCTACAAATGATCCAATGATCAAACACAAACTGAAGGTCAAGGAAACCTACAACCTGATCATAACTACACAACTGAAGGTCACAGGAAAACAAATACAAATGATTTTTTTATCCCCCATACACAACTGAAGGTCAAGGGAAACCTACAAAACTGATTTACCAACAACTGACTTTTAGACAGGATACTCTAAACCTCACAAAAACCTACTGAAACTTTAGACAGGATATCTAAACCCACAACCTACCTGACTTTTAGACATGATCTTTAACCCACAACCTCTTGACTTTTAGACAGGATCTCTAACCCACAACCTTTGACTTTTTAACCCACAATCTCTGACTTTACAGGTTCTCTAACCAACAACCTTTCTGTCTTTTAGGTACAGGATGAACTCTAACCAATAACCTCTGAACTTTAGACAGGTTCTCTAACCCACAACCTTCAGCTTACCTTTAGACAGGATATCTAACCCACAACCTCTGACTTTTAGACAGGATATATAAGGCCACAACCTCTGACCTTTAGACAGGTTCTCTAACCCACAACCTCTGACTTTTACACAGGATATCTTAACCCACAACCTCTGACCTTTAGACAGGATATCTAACCCCAACCTCCCATCTTTAGACTGGTTATCTAACCCACAAAACTCTGCCTTTTAGAGAGGATATCTAACCCACAACCACATCTGCGATCCTTTAGACAGGTTATTAACCCTACAAGCTCTGATCTTTTAGAAAGGATGTCTAACCAACAACCTCTGGCCTTTAGACAGGTTAGAACCCACAACCTGCTTTTTTAGAGAGGATTAGTTTTAACCCTACAACCCTGCTGACTCCTTAGCACAGGATTCTTAACCCACAAGCTCTGATTTTAGAAAGGATGTTCTAACCACAACCTCTGATCCTTTTAGGACAGGATCTCTAACCCACAACCTCTGACTTTTAGACATGGATCTTTTAACCCACAACCTCTGACTTTTAGACAGGATCTTTTAACCCACAACCATACTGACTTTTAGACAGGATCTCTAACCCACAACCTCTGACTTTTAGACGGGATATCTCTAACCCATCAACCTCTGACTTTTAGACTGGATATCAAACCGAAAACCTCTGACTTTTAGACAGGATTTTTTAACCCACCACAACTTCCGAACTTAAGACAGGATCTCTAACCAACAACCTCCGACATTTTAGAGACAGGATATCTAAATCCACAACCTCTGAACTTTAGACAGGATATCTAACCAATAACCTCTGACCTTTAGACAGGTTCTCTAACCCACAACCTCTGACCTTTAGACAGGTTTCTCTAAACCCACAACCTCTGACCTTTAGACAGGATCTCTAACCACAACTCTGACTTTAGACAGGATCTCTAACCCACAACCTCCGACCTTTAGACATGATCTTTAACCCACAATCTCTGACTTTTAGACAGGATCTCCTAACCCACAACCTTTGACTTTAGACAGGTTCTCTAACCAACAACCTCTGTCTTTTAGACAGGATCTCTAACCAATAACCTCTGACCTTTAGACAGGTTCTCTAACAACCCACAACCCTCTGACTTTTAGACAGGATATCTAACCCACAACCTCTGACTTTAGACAGGATAATATAACCCACAACCTCTGACCTTTTAGACAGGTTCTCTAACCCACAACCTCTGACTTTTACACAGGATATCTAACCCCACAACCTCTGACCTTTAGACAGGATATCTAACCCCCAACCTCCCATCTTTAGACACACTGGTTATCTAACCCACAAACCTCTGCCTTTTAGAGAGGATATCTAACCCACAACCTCGATCCCTTAGACAGGATTCTTTAACCCACAAGCTCTGATCTTTAGAAAAGGATATGTCTAACCAACAACCTCTGGCCTAGACAGGTTATCAAACCCACAACCTCTGACTTTTAGACATGATCTTTAACCCTACAACCTCTGACTTTTAGACAGGATCACTTTAAACCCACAATCTCTGACTTTTAGACAGGATCTCTTACCCACAACCTCTGACTTTTAGACAGGATCTCTAACCCACAACCTCTGACTTTTAGACCTGGATATCAAACCGAAAACCTCTGACTTTTAGACCAGGATTTTTAACCCACAACTTCCGAACTTATGACAGGATCTCTAACCAACAACCTCCGACTTTTAGACAGGATATCTAATCCACAACCTCTGAACTTTGACAGGATATCTAACCAATAACCTCTGACCTTTAGACAGGTTCTCTAACCCACAACCTCTGACCTTTAGACAGGTTCTCTAACCCACAACCTCTGACCTTTAGACAGGATCTCTAAACCAAAACCTCTGACTTTAGACAGGATCTCTAACCCACAACCTCTGACCTTTAGACAGGATCTCTAACCCACAACCTCTGACTTTTAGACAGGATCTCTAACCCACAACCTCTGACTTTTAGACAGGATCTCTAACCAACAACCTCTGACCAGGATTCAACCAATAACCCTCTGACCTTTGAGACAGATCTCTAACCCACAACCTCTGACCTTTAGACAGGATATCTCTGAACCCACAACCTCTGACCTTTTAGACAGACTTTTAGACAGGATATCTAACCACAACCCCACCTCTTTACCTTTAGACAGGAGAGGGATCTCTAACCCACAACCTCTGACTTTTAGACAGGATATTTAGAAAGGATCTAACCCACAACCTCTGACCTTTAGACAGGTTACTAAAAACCACAACCTCCCTTTAGACAGGATACTCTAACCCACAACCTCTGACTTTTAGACAGGATCAACCCACAACCTCTGACCTTTAGACAGGATATCTAACCCTGACTTTAAAGGATGTCAACCAACCCTCTGACCTTAGACTGGTTATCTAACCCACAACCTCTGAACCTTTAGACAGGATCTTAACCCACAACCTCTGATCCTTAGACAGGATCTTTAACCCACAACCTCTGACTTTTAGACAGGATCTCTAACCAACAACCTCTGACTTTTAGACAGGAATTATCAACCCACAACCTCTGACTTTTAGACATGGAATCTTTAACCCACAACCTCTGACTTTTAGACAGGATCTTTAACCCACAAACCTCTGACTTTTAGACAGGATCTCTAACCAACAACCTCTGACTTTTAGACAGGATCTCCTAACCCACAACCTCTGACTTTTAGACTGGATATCTAACCCACAACCTCTGACCTTTAGACAGGATATCTAACCCACAACCTCTGACCTTTAGACAGGATATCTAACCCACAACCTCTGACCTTTAGACAGGATCTCTAACCCACAACCTCTGACTTTTAGACAGGATATCTAACCCACAACCTCTGACCTTTAGACAGGATATCTAACCCACAACCTCTGACTTTAGACAGGATCTCTAACCCACAACCTCTGACTTTTAGACAGGATCTCTAACCCACAACCTCTGACTTTTAGACAGGATCTCTAACCACAACCTCTGATCTTTAGACAGGATCTCTACTAACCACAACCTCTGACCTTTAGACAGGTATCTCTAACCCACAACCTCTGACCTTTAGACAGGATCTCTAACCCACAACCTCTGACTTTTAGACAGGATCTCTAACCCACAACCTCTGACTTTTAGACAGGATCTCTAACCCACAACCTCTGACCTTTAGACAGGATCTCTAACCCACAACCTCTGACCTTTAGACAGGATCTCTAACCCACAACCTCTGACTTTTAGACAGGATATCTAACCCACAACCTCTGACCTTTAGACAGGATCTCTAACCCACAACCTCTGACCTTTAGACAGGTTCTCTAACCCACAACCTCTGACCTTTAGACAGGATATCTAACCCACAACCTCTGACTTTTAGACAGGATATCTAACCCACAACCTCTGACCTTTAGACAGGATATCTAACCCACAACCTCTGACCTTTAGACAGGATCTCTAACCCACAACCTCTGACCTTTAGACAGGATATCTAACCCACAACCTCTGACTTTTAGACAGGATCTCTAACCCACAACCTCTGACTTTTAGACAGGATCTCTAACCCACAACCTCTGACTTTTAGACAGGATATCTAACCCACAACCTCTGACTTTTAGACAGGATATCTAACCCACAACCTCTGACCTTTAGACAGGTTCTCTAACCCACAACCTCTGACTTTTAGACAGGATATCTAACCCACAAACCTCTGACTTTTAGACAGGATATCTAACCACAACCTCTGACTTTTAGACAGGTTATCTAAACCCACAACCTCTGACTTTTAGACAGGATATTTAACCCACAACCTCTGACCTTTCGACAGGATCTAACCCACAACTCTGATTTTTTTAGACAGGTTATCCAAACCCACAACCTCTGACTTTTAGACATGATCTTTAACCCACAACCTCTGACTTTTAGACAGGATATCAAACCCACAACCTCTGACTTTTAGACAGGATCTCTAACCCACAACCTCTTGACTTTTAGACAGGATCTCAAACCCACAACCTCTGACTTTAGACAGGATCTCTAACCCACAACCTCTGACTTTTAGACAGGATCTTCTAACCCACAACCTCTGACTTTTAGACAGGATCTCTAACCCACAACCTCCCATCTTTAGACTGGTTATCTAACCCACAAACTCTGCCTTTTAGAGAGGATATCTAACCCACAACCTGCGATCCTTAGACAGGTTCTCTAACCCACAACCTCTGACTTTTACACAGGATATCTAACCCACAACCTCTGACCTTTAGACAGGATATCTAACCCCCAACCTCCCATCTTTAGAAAGGATGTCTAACCAACAACCTCTGGCCTTTAGACAGGATCTCAAACCCACAACCTCTGACTTTTAGACAGGATCTCTAACCCACAACCTCTGACTTTTAGACAGGATCTCTAACCCACAACCTCTGACTTTTAGACAGGATCTCTAACCCACAACCTCTGACTTTTAGACAGGATATCTAACCCACAACCTCTGACTTTAGACAGGATATCTAACCCACAACCTATCCTTTAGACAGGATTATCTAACCCACAACCTCTGACTTTTAGACAGGATATCTAACCCACAACCTCTGACTTTTAGACAGGATCTTTAACCCACAACCTCTGACTTTAGACCAGGATTCTAACCCACAACCTTCTGACCTTTTAGACAGGTTCTCTAACCCACAACCTCTGACCTTTAGACAGGTTCTCTAACCCACAACCTCTGACCTTTAGACAGGATCTCTAACCCACAACCTCTGACCTTTAGACAGGATCTCTAACCCACAACCTCTGACTTTTAGACAGGATCTCTAACCCACAACCTCTGACTTTTAGACAGGATCTCTAACCCACAACCTCTGACTTTTAGACAGGATATCTAACCCAAAACCCATTACCTCCGACCTTTAGACAGGATCTCTAACCCACAACCTCTGACTTTTTAGACAGGGATCTCTAACCCACAACCTCTGACTTTTAGAACAGGATATCTCTAACCCACAACCTCTGACCTTTAGACAGGTTGTCTAACCCACAACCTCTGACCTTTAGACAGGATATCTAACCCACAACCTCTGACCTTTAGACAGGATATCTAAACCCACAACCTCTGACCTTTAGACAGGATCTCTAACCCACAACCTCTGACCTTTAGACAGGATCTCTAACCCACAACCTCTGACTTTTAGACAGGATCTCTAACCCACAACCTCTGACTTTTAGACAGGATCTCTAACCCACAACCTCTGACTTTTAGACAGGATCTCTAACCCACAACCTCTGACTTTTAGACAGGATCTCTAACCCACAACCTCTGACTTTAGACAGGATCTCTAACCCACAACCTCTGACCTTTAGACAGGATATCTAACCCACAACCTCTGACTTTTAGACAGGATCTCTAACCCACAACCTCTGACTTTTAGACAGGATCTCTAACCCACAACCTCTGACTTTTAGACAGGATATCTAACCCACAACCTCTGACCTTTAGACAGGATCTCTAACCCACAACCTCTGACTTTTAGACAGGATATCTAACCCACAACCTCTGACTTTTAGACAGGATATCTAACCCACAACCTCTGACCTTTAGACAGGTTCTCTAACCCACAAACCTCTGACTTTTAGACAGGATATCTAACCCACAACCTCTGACTTTAGACAGGATATCTAACCCAACAACCTCTGACTTTAGACAGGTTTCTCTAACCCACAACCTCTGACTTTTAGACAGGATCTCTAACCCACAACCTCCATCTTTTAGACAGGATCTCTAACCCATGACAACCTCCTGACCTTTAGACAGGATCTCTAACCCACAACCTCTGACCTTTAGACAGGATATCTAACCCACAACCTCTGACCTTTAGACAGGATCTCTAACCCACAACCTCTGACTTTTAGACAGGATCTCTAACCCACAACCTCTGACTTTTAGACAGGATATCTAACCCACAACCTCTGACCTTTAGACAGGATATCTAACCCACAACCTCTGACTTTTAGACAGGATATCTAACCCACAACCTCTGACCTTTAGGTAGGTTCTCTTACCCACAACCTTTGACTTTTAGACAGGATCTCTAACCCACAACCTCTGATCTTTAGACAGGATATCTAACCCACAACTTCCGACCTTTAGACAGGATTCTAACCCAACAACCTTTTACTTTTAGACAGGATCTCTAACCCACAACTTCTGACTTTTAGACAGGATCTCTTACCCACAACCTCTGACCTTTAGACAGGATATCTAACCACAACCTCTCGACCTTTAGACAGGATTCTAACCCACAACCTCTTCCTTTAGACAGGATATCTAACCCACAACCTCTGACCTTTTAGACAGGATCTCTAACCCACAACCTCTGACTTTTAGACAGGATATCTAACCACAACCCTCAACCTCTGACTTTAGACAGGATTATCTAACCCACAACCTCTGACCTTTAGACAGGATATCTAACCAACAACCTCTGACTTTAAGACAGGATCTCTAACCAACAACCTCTGACTTTTAGACAGGATATCTAACCCACAACCTCTGACTTTTAGACAGGATATCTAACCCACAACCTCTGACCTTTAGACAGGATCTCTAACCCACAATCTCTCTGACTTTTAGACAGGATCTCTAACCCACAACCTCTGACTTTAGACAGGATCTCTAACCCACAACCTCTGACTTTTAGACAGGATATCTAACCCACAACCTCTGACCTTTAGACAGGATCTCTAACCCACAACCTCTGACTTTTAGACAGGATATCTAACCCACAACCTCTGAACTTTAGACAGGATATCTAACCCACAACCTCTGACCTTTAGACAGGATCTCTAACAGGCACAACCTCCTGACCCTTTAGACAGGATCTCTAACCCACAACCTCTGACCTTTTAGACAGGATATCTAACCCACAACCTCTGACCTTTAGACAGGATATCTAACCCACAACCTCTGACCTTTAGACAGGATATCTAACCCACAACCTCTGACTTTTAGACAGGATATCTAACCCACAACCTCTGACCTTTAGACAGGATCTCTAACCCACAACCTCTGACCTTTAGACAGGATATCTAACCCACAACCTCTGACCTTTAGACAGGTTATCTAACCCACAACCTCTGACCTTTAGACAGGATATCTAACCCACAACCTCTGACCTTTAGACAGGATATCTAACCCACAACCTCTGATCTTTAGACAGGATATCTAACCCACAACCTCTGACCTTTAGACAGGAAATCTAACCCCACAACCTCTGACCTTTAGACAGGATATCTAACCCACAACCTCTGACCTTTAGACAGGATATCTAACCCACAACCTCTGACTTTTAGACAGGATCTCTAACCCACAACCTCTGACTTTTAGACAGGATCTCTAACCCACAACCTCTGACTTTTAGACAGGATATCTAACCCACAACCTCTGACCTTTAGACAGGATCTCTAACCCACAACCTCTGACCTTTAGACAGGATATCTAACCCAACAACCTCTGACTTTTAGACAGGATATCTAACCCACAACCTCTGACCTTTAGACAGGTTATCTAACCCACAACCTCTGACCTTTAGACAGGATATCTAACCCACAACCTCTGACCTTTAGACAGGATATCTAACCCACAACCTCTGACCTTTAGACAGGATCTCTAACCCACAACCTCTGACCTTTTAGACAGGATCTCTAACCCACAACCTCCGACTTTAGACAGGATATAACCACAACCTCTCTTTTAGACTCTCTAACCCACAACCTCTGACCTTTAGACAGGATCTCTAACCCACAACCTCTGACCTTTAGACAGGATCTCTAACCCACAACCTCTGACTTTTAGACAGGATCTCTAACCCACAACCTCTGACTTTTAGACAGGATCTCTAACCCACAACCTCTGACTTTTAGACAGGATCTCTAACCCACAACCTCTGACTTTTAGACAGGATCTCTAACCCACAACCTCTGACCTTTAGACAGGATATCTAACCCACAACCTCTGACCTTTAGACAGGATATCTAACCCACAACCTCTGACCTTTAGACAGGATATCTAACCCACAACCTCTGACCTTTTAGACAGGATATCTAACCCACAACCTCTGACCTTTTAGACAGGATTCTCTAACCCACAACCTCTGACTTTAGACAGGATTCTCTAACCCACAACCTCTGACCTTTAGACAGGATTCTCTAACCCACAACCTCTGACCTTTTAGAAAGGATATCTAACCCACAACCTCTGGCCTTTAGACAGGATCTCTAACCCACAACCTCTGACTTTAAGACAGGATATCTAACCCACAACCTCTGACCTTTAGACAGGATCTCTAACCCACAACCTCTGACCTTTAGACAGAATCTCTAACCCACAACCTCTGACTTTTAGACAGGATCTCTAACCAACAACCTCTGACTTTTAGACAGGATCTCTAACCCACAACCTCTGACTTTAAGACAGGATCTCTAACCCACAACCTCTGACTTTTAGACAGGATATCTAACCCACAACCTCTGACCTTTAGACAGGATCTCTAACCCACAACCTCTGACCTTTAGACAGGATCTCTAACCCACAACCTCTGACCTTTAGACAGGATATCTAACCCACAACCTCTGAACCTTAAGACAGGATCTCTAGACCAACAACCTCTGACTTTTAGACAGGATATCTAACCCACAACCTCTGACTTTTAGACAGGATCTCTAACCCCACAACCTCTGACTTTTAGACAGGATCTCTAACCCACAACCTCTGACCTTTAGACAGGATCTCTAACCCACAACCTCTGACCTTTAGACAGGATATCTAACCCACAACCTCCGACCTTTAGACAGGATCTCTAACCCACAACCTCTGACCTTTAGACAGGATCTCTAACCCACAACCTCTGACCTTTTAGACAGGATATCTAAACCCACAACCTCTGACCTTTAGACAGGATATCTAACCCACAACCTCTGACCTTTAGACAGGATCTCTAACCCACAACCTCTGACCTTTAGACAGGATCTCTAACCCACAACCTCTGACCTTTAGACAGGATATCTAACCCACAACCTCTGACCTTTAGACAGGATATCTAACCCACAACCTCTGACTTTAGACAGGATATCTAACCCACAACCTCTGACCTTTAGACAGGATCTCTAACCCACAACCTCTGACCTTTTAGACAGGATATCTAACCCACAACCTCTGACTTTTAGACAGGATCTCTAACCCACAACCTCTGACTTTTAGACAGGATCTCTAACCCACAACCTCTGACTTTTAGACAGGATCTCTAACCCACAACCTCTGACTTTTAGACAGGTTCTCTAACCCACAACCTCTGACCTTTAGACAGGATCTCTAACCCACAACCTCTGACCTTTAGACAGGATATCTAACCCACAACCTCTGAAGACAGGATCTCTGACCTTTTTAGACAGGATATCTAACCCACAACCTCTGACCTTTAGACAGGATATCTAACCCACAACCTCTGACTTTTAGACAGGATATCTAACCCACAACCTCTGACCTTTAGACAGGATATCTAACCCCACAACCTCTGACTTTTAGACAGGATATCTAACCCACAACCTCTGACTTTTAGACAGGATCTCTAACCCACAACCTCTGACTTTTAGACAGGATATCTAACCCACAACCTCTGACTTTTAGACAGGATATCTAACCCACAACCTCTGACCTTTAGACAGGATCTCTAACCCACAACCTCTGACTTTTAGACAGGATCTCTAACCCACAACCTCTGACTTTTAGACAGGATCTCTAACCCACAACCTCTGACCTTTAGACAGGATCTCTAACCCACAACCTCTGACTTTTAGACAGGATCTCTAACCCACAACCTCTGACTTTTAGACAGGATCTCTAACCCACAACCTCTGACTTTTAGACAGGATATCTAACCCACAACCTCTGACTTTTAGACAGGATCTCTAACCCACAACCTCTGACTTTTAGACAGGATATCAAACCCACAACCTCTGACTTTTAGACAGGATCTCTAACCCACAACCTCCGAACTTAAACCTCTGGCCTTTAGACAGGTTATCTAACCCACAACCTCTGACTTTTAGACAGGATATCTAACCCACAACCTCTGACCTTTAGACAGGATATCTAACCCACAACCTCTGACCTTTAGACAGGATCTCTTACCCACAACCTCTGACTTTTAGACAGGATCTCTAACCCACAACCTCCGATCTTTAGACAGTTTCTTTAACCCACAACTTCCGACCTTTAGACAGGTTCTGTAACCCACAACCTCTGACTTTTAGACAGGATCTCTAACCCACAACCTCTGACTTTTAGACAGGATCTCTAACCCACAACCTCTGACTTTTAGACAGGATATCTAACCCACAACCTCTGACCTTTAGACAGGTTCTCTAACCCACAACCTCTGACCTTTAGACAGGATATCTAATCCACAACCTCTGACCTTTACACAGGATATCTAACCCACAATATCTGACCTTTTGACAGGATATCTAACCCACAACTTCCAATCTTTAGACAGCTTATCAAACCCACAACCTCTGACCTTCAGACAGGATATCTAACCCACAACCTCTGACCTTTAGACAGGTTCTCTAACCCACAACCTCTGACTTTTAGACAGGATATCTAACCCACAACCTCTGACCTTTAGACAGGATATCTAACCCACAACCTCTGACCTTTAGACAGGATATCTAACCCACAACCTCTGACTTTTAGACAGGATATCTAACCCACAACCTCTGACCTTTAGACAGGATCTAACCACAACACAACCTCTGACTTTTAGACAGGATCTCTAACCCACAACCTCTGACTTTTAGACAGGATATCTAACCCACAACCTCTGACCTTTAGACAGGTTCTCTAACCCACAACCTCTGACCTTTAGACAGGATATCTAACCCACAACCTCTGACCTTTAGACAGGATATCAAACCTTGACCATTTACAGATCTCTCCGACAACCTTTAGACAGGATCTTTAACCTACAACCTCTGATTTTTAGACGGGATCTCTAACCCACAACCTCTGACTTTTAGACAGGATATCTAACCCACAACCTCCGACCTTTAGACAGGTTGTCTAACCCAAAACCTCTGACCTTTACACAGGATATCTAACCCACAACCTCTGACCTTTAGACAGGATATCTAACCCCCAACCTCCCATCTTTAGACTGGTTATCTAACCAACAACCTCTGCCTTTTAGAGAGGATATCTAACCCACAACCTTTGACCTTTAGAAAGGATATCTAACCCACAACCTCTGATCTTTAGACAGGATCTCTAACCCATAACCTTTGATTTTTAGACAGGATCTCTAACCCACAACCTCTGACTTTTAGACAGGATCTCTAACCCACAACCTCTGATCTTTAGACAGGTTCTCTAACCCACAACCTCTGACTTTTAGACAGGATCTCTAACCCACAACCTCTGACCTTAAGACAGGTTCTCTAACCCACAACCTCTGTCCTTTAGACAGGATCTCTAACCCACAACCTCTGACCTTTAGACAGGTTCTCTAACCCACAACCTCTGACCTTTAGACAGGATATCCAACCCACAACCTCTGACCTTTAGACAGGATATCTAACCCACAATCTCTATGACCTTTTGACAGGATATCTAACCCACAACCTACAATCTTTCGACAGGTTCTCTAACTCACAACCTCTGACTTTTAGACAGGATATCTTACCCACAACCTCTGACCTTTTGACAGGTTCTCTAACCACAACCTCTGACCTTTAAACAGGATATCTAACCCACAACCTCTGACCTTTAGACAGGATATCTAACCCACAACCTCTGATTTTTAGACAGGCTCTCTAACCCACAACCTTTGACTTTTAGAAAGGATCTCTAACCCACAACCTCCGATCTTTAGACAGGATCTCTAATCATGATCAACATCCTCAGACTTTAAGACAGGATCTCTTACCTACAACCTCCGACCTTTAGACAGGATCTCTTACCCACAACCTCTGACTTTTAGACAGGATCTCTAACACGCAACCTCCAACCTTTCGGTAGGTTCTCTTACCCACACCCTTTGACTTTTAGACAGGATCTCTAACCCACAACCTCAAATCTTTAGACAGTTTTTCTAACCCACAACCTCTGACCTTTAGACAGGTTCTCTAACCCACAACCTCTGACCTTTACAATTATGACCTACTCCACAACCTCTGACCTTAGGACAGGTTCTCTAACCTACAATTTCTGATCTTTAAACGGGTTCTCCAATCCCAACCTCTGACCTTTAAACAGGTTCTTTAACCCCCAACCTGTCATTTAGACAGGTTCTCTAACGAACAACCTCTGACCTTTACACTGATGACCTAACCCACAACCTCTGACTTTTAGACAGCTTCTCCAACATATAACCTCTGACTGTTATACTGATGACCTAACCCACAACATCTGACCTTAGGACAGGTTCTCTTACTCACAACCTCTGACCTTTAGACGGGATGTCCAACCCACAACCCCTGACCTTTGGACAGGTTCTCTAACCCACATCCTCAGATTTTTTCTGATTTTCTTACTCTTTGAGTTATCTGGTACTGTTCATAAAAGAAAGCAGCCCTATCTTTTAGCTAATATCACTGTTGCA
This sequence comes from Argopecten irradians, assembly GCF_041381155.1. Classification (NCBI taxonomy): domain Eukaryota; kingdom Metazoa; phylum Mollusca; class Bivalvia; order Pectinida; family Pectinidae; genus Argopecten; species Argopecten irradians. The sequence goes on along the minus strand of NC_091135.1, from coordinate 40,921,912 downwards.
TCTTGGAATATTAAGTGAATTGAAATATTTTGACACATTTCATTTGGGGCCACATACCTTGTCATTTCAGATTACCTATGAAGCAGAATTACTTGCAAGACACTTGCCAAATCATTGAAACATGCTATCTATGATAAATGCATCTTTTACCCATTTTATGATTTTTACAAAAAAATTATTACCATATATATAAAACTAATCAGCATCAGCAATCTATTGGTATATTATGTTTACAAGTTTTCTGTCAAAATTGTGTTTTAAAAACATTTACCATTGATAGAAAAAAGAAAACATTTGTAAAGAGTTTGTTTTTTTATTTCTTGAAAATCATTCAAATCATGTATTGCATGTAAGTAAAGATAATACAATATACACTTTCATATAACAAACATAAGCATTAATAGCAGATCTCCAATTAGAACACAAACACTTTTGGCAGCTGTAATTATATTATAATGCATAACATTATATTTTGGTGGTAACATCTTAAATCAAAGCTAACAATAAAGCAGCTTGATTCGATAAAAAGAAAATATACATTTTATATTGTTTCATCCAAAAAATATTTTAAGAGTCTGATGCAATTCAAACTGTGATGGACGGAAACTGAAAGTCAAATAAACTAAGTTTTTGACTTGTTTCAAAATCATTGTTGCTTTAGCATACAAAGGGTAATAACTCTTATGAAAAAAATGCTTAGAATTGCATAAATATTTATTACTTTGGCTCTAGAAATAAATATTTTATTAACTCATTCATCCCTGAAATTTCACAATGGACTGTTCTAGTCCTTGATTTGGAAGAGTCCAAATTTGTCATCAGTGGTGAATGAGTTAAGATACTCAGACTTTCTTCCTCCCATTTATTCAAAAAAAGAAATATACACATTGATTCCCAGCTATAAAACAATACCTACAAATGACCATATGACAATAAAACTATGCACTATACAGGCAATACTCAACCATGTACAAATACTATAAGTATAGTTAAATTTAAATTGCCACCTTATTGAGACAACCAATACACTGTATAGCAATTTTAGTCATTTTATACTCAATGAACAAAACAAATGTTCAAGCTAATGTAAAAACAAATTTTCTAACTACTTGATTCAAAATCACATCTGTTTATCATCTGTTTTAATATCAATAGTTCAAATATCACTAATATCAATGCCTTCCTTTTATTGCATTGAAAACTTGCTATAAAGATGTACTGCTTACTGGTATATGTATACAAATTTTTTTATTTTTAAAGACAAAAGTTCTTCAAAATCAAGCCACTAGGAAAAAATTATTTCTTAGAAAAAAGTCACCCTCAGTCCCCGATATAAACAACCATGCTCATGACAGTCTTTAATCAGCATGAGTTTTCTCCACGACTATGCTAGAGTCACCATCCATCACGCCACAGTCAGAGATGACCGCATCGCTTAATGGCCGATCATAACTGTCTGTTGACTGGGCTTCAATGGCTCGGACCACATTCATACCGTCTAACACTTTGCCGAATACCACATGTTTACCATCCAGCCAATCCGTCTGAATGAGTGTGATGAAAAACTGAGAACCGTTGGTATTTTTTCCTGTAATATAGATATATTGAAGCATTAAAGTTGATGTCTAATATGGAGGCCTAGCTAGGATTAGTGGCGGTCTTAATGGTTTTGTCTATACACTTAACTTAACTAATGGAATTTTGTTGGATCAATTTGCGAAACTGTATCTTGTTTTAAAAGAATTTTAATTCAATGCATTTTTATAAATATTTTTTAAAGCAATATATTATATGACAAGATACAAAAACCTTTCATAATTCACATTTGGTGCCAGTTTGTTGGAAAAATTAACAAGAGTATCGCTCACCTGGTTTGTAATGCCAAGTAATGTTCTAAACACAGGTTCATTGTTTCTTTTCTGAAGGAATTTGAATATTTACCTCTAATTCTCCTATTGGGCCCCATCCCTCCTGCCCCCGGGGGGTCAGAGCCAAAATTTATACAAGTTCTGTTCCCCTTTCCCCATGGATGTTTATGGCCAAATTTGGTCACAATCCATGCAGAAATCTAGCAAAAGTAGCGATTTATAGGATTTACCTCTATTTCCCCTATTGGGCCTCGCCCCTCCTGCCCCCGGGGGGGTCAGAGCCAAAATTTATACAAATTCTGTTCCCCTCCCCCCATGGATGTTTGTGGCTAAATTTGGTTACAATCCATGGAGAACTCTAGGACAAGTAGTGATTTATAGGATTTACCTCTATTTCCCCTATTGGGCCCCGCCCATCCTGCCTCCGGAGGGGTCAGAGCCAAAATTTATACAAGTTCTGTTCCCCTTCCCCCGAGGATGTTTATGGCCAAATTTGGTCACAATCCATGGAGAACTCTAGGACAAGTAGCGATTTATAGGATTTACCTTTATTTCCCTTATTGGGCCCCGCCCCTCCTGCCCCCGGGGGTCAGAGTCAAAATTTATACAAGTTCTGTTCCCCTTCCCCCAAGGGTGTTTGTGGCCAAATTTGGTTACAATCCACGCAGAACTCTATGACTAGTAGCGATTTAAAGGAAATGTTGACAAGACGGATGGACGGATGGACGACGGACGCCGCACCCTTCGGGCCAGGTGAGCTAAAAATAAATGGTCTGTTCTATTTTTGATATTTCAACCCTGGAATTTTATTACTGCTGAAGTTTGGTTTTCACATGGCTTGTTTGTTTGTTTTTATCTAATGACCCATCCATCAAACATCAGCATTGTCACATGGCAATGATCATCATGACAATTACGCCACTTTTAAAACTTAGTCAATTAATTTTGTAATGCCACAATGTAATAAAAAGCAGCTCTGGATTTTGTATCAACCATACATCCCTGTCCATAGGCCTAGGTCTATGGTGGTTCTTTTCAAGACATTTACTGGGCAAAGGGAGGCAACTCAAACAATAAATACCTGCGTTGGCCATGCTGACCCATCCAGAACCATAATGACTAATATCAAAGTTTTCATCCTCGAATCTCTCTCCATAAATACTCTTCCCACCAGTACCATCGGCATTAGTGAAGTCACCACCTGTAAATTAGATAGGATTCATTAGATAACCAAGAATAAAATGTTTAGTAGATAAAATTAAAATTTAACAGCAACAAAACATTCTAGACTTTTTCTCCTTTTATTATGCCTTTTCATCTTAAAAAGGTTCAGTACATTAACTGATTTTAATTCATCATTCTAGCAAGTCAATTTAGACAAAAGATATATACATAATATTTCAATTACTGTTTAATTTGTATTTAAGATAAAACCAATGATATATCCTCACCCTATATGAAATTTTAGTTCTCAAAATAGGAATAGATATACCATATGCTATATAGTGTTGGGAATCAGTTGAAATTTCATGGATGATCATCAGTTTTATTTAATAAGTCAACGATTGATTAAAATCGATTATTTTATTCCTTGATGTATAAATAAGTCCTATATGAAAATTTCCTTCAAAGGCTTACAATTGCATGGACTCTCTGTGCTGTCATGTTTTCATATCGCTTATTTTCTTCACAAATCATGCTCATCTGAACGTTTACATTACTACATAGTGCTTATGTGCTCTTCAGTTCCCCTAGATGCTTAAAATTTGAAATATGAGTGACAACCACATACAAAGAAATGATTTTAACAAGTTGGCTGATTTTAACAAGTTGGCTATGATTTTTTTTGCATGTTTTACTTATCAGCTAACTTTACTCTTTGGTTTATCATGGTGTCATAAAATTCCGATGAACCTTGATTACAGATTCTTTACTTTATTAATTGATCAAACAGCTCGAACCAACGATGCTCTATGAACTCGATTAATCGGAACACCGCTAATGCTATGAGTTTTGTTCTTTAATTCATGATCAAAAGCACATACATCTCGCACATCGCGGGACTACACTGTGTAGGTCATTGGAGACCAGGTAGCTCAATCAGTAGAGCATCCAGCTAGTGTTCAGAAGTCACAAGTTTATACCGCGGTCTTGAAACCAAATTTTCTCATACCCTGTTACATATACGTACATACCTTGAATCATAAAATCTTTGATGACTCTATGAAACTTGCTGCCCTTCAGACCATATCCATTGACACCAGAGGCAAGCTGGGCAAAGTTTTCTGTTGTCTTGGGAACAACATTTCCAAATAAACCAATCACAATACTTCCTGCCGATTCCCCCCCGATGGTTATATCAAAGAATACTTTCTTTGTCACTGTTAAGTCAAGCCCCTGAATGAAAGATAAAATGTTATTCAGTAAGAAATACATTAACATGTGCTTACCATAGGTGTGGGGGAGGGTGACGCTTTTACAAGCCTAGATCTGTTCTTGATCTCTAAATAATCTGAATGATAATGGATGCAGTCGGTGATCATGCTCTGTACATGAACAATGACCTGAATAAGTTTGTAAGACAAAGATAATAATTGTTGTATCATACCGTCAAACTTGTCTTAGCGACCGCCTATGTATAATGACTACCTGCTTAAGAAGACCACTTTCCCAGGCTCCAAAATAATACATTTCAACACAATTTGACTTATGCTTTACAGACCAGTTTCTCTTGGTCCCTACGGTGGTCTTTATAGACAGGTTTGAGAGTGTACTTGGCCTTTTATCTTAATATTCCATGCGTCAGCAATATTGTTTCAATATCAAAACAAAATCAGATGGATATAAGGCAACATATGCAGAGCTAGCCAGCTTGAGCCACCATTAACAGTAATGAGTGAATGTCTAATATAGGAAAAAATTAATAAATACTTGATAAGAATATATATATAGGGTATGAAAATGATTTGGTACCGAAATTCCTGGCACCGTTATATTAATCTTTATATTAAGACTTAATCTATTCACAAGATGACTAACATCAGTAACACCTGCTCAAAGACAATGTATACAAAAATACGTAGGTAATGATGAACGGAAAAGCTTTCTTGTTGCCACTTATCAAAGTACCAAAAACTTAAGTTTAATAAATAATTTCCAATCAAACATGGAGTTTATCCATAATATAAATAATACAGTACATTAATCAAGTAAATAAATGAAGCAGCTGAGCTAAAAACCAGTACTAGGCCTACATTGATTCATGAGACAATCTGAGGGGTGGAAAGGGGGGAGTCTATCGTCGAGCATCTCGGGAGGGTTCGATTCACCTTTGTTTGTGATCTTATAAATGCAGCTGAAATGAGTGTGTACACATCACAGTTTATAAAATTGAACAGGTGAATTACTTGTGTCTGTTTACCTGTATACAAGGCAGTAGAGCTATAAATGCTAAAGCAAACACTTGTGAAACTTCCATGTTCAGGATCTCAGCCTCAGCAACCCACTGCGTGCACTAGCCACGTATTGATTATCTTTTACCACAAAGCAGAATGCTGAATGTCGTAATTAACTGGTTCGAAATGCATAACAAAATGATACCATATCAAGTCGTATATCTCTAGTTATTGTATTTTTCTATCTTTATTAATAATAAAACAAATATATCTTCTAAAATGAAATTTTCCCTTCCGTGTATTTTATACAAATTACTAAATTATTTGGCAAATCGGAATTCACTTTTGAGACCACCAAACTACAGCACAAGGGACGCCACTCGTACTAAAAAAGGTTGACAGTAGACCGTCAGAAACGACGTACCATGTATATGGACACAAGAATTTGGACAATTCATATTTTTACTTTATATTTCATGAATTTTAAAGTTTTTCCTTTGAATTTTTCTAATTCTGTCTATTGACGGATTTTAAATTATATTCATGTAATTCTATGTACACTTTCCGAAGTTTCATTTTCAAAATATCATTAGGCCTATTTTATGCATCCTTAAACATAATTTCCTTCTTTGTTCTTATCAAGATGTCAACGAAAAAGTTTGCTTGCTTATAAGATTTGCTTTTCTAAAAAAAATACGTAACGAAAATGGCCAAACATAATCGTTAGACTGACTTTTTGTTTGTTTGTTTGTGTGTTGTTATTTCTATTTACATAAAACGAATTTTAGAAATACTTGTTTAATAGGGAAACATTTAAATAATTGCTGAAAATAGATTTGTTTCTTTGTTGTTGTACATTGTAAATCCAAATAGATGTACATGTAACTAATATATTCACGGCCTTGTGTCTTGATCTCCCGTATCCAATAGACAATGGCTATAAGCTTAGTCTTCCTGTGCCACTGGGAGGTTTGCATTGCGTAAAACACGTTGTGACGTCACCAGCATTATATATTATGACGTTACAGTAGTCCGAAAGTATTTCGGGAATTAAGTAGAAAAGGCCGGTGCAGATTCCACCTACTAGCAACAGGCATCCCATTGCTGTGTCCCTGATGTTATGGGATGTGGAACATCAAAGGTAATGCATTGGCCGACACCGCCTACCGCCCAGAAACGGGTTCGAATGAGTAGAAGGATCACTGTGATAGAAATTCCTCGGGATGTGTGGCAGAGTCCTTGGTGTTACCAGGCTGAGCGTAGACAAAACACTAACAACGCCATTCGTCGGAGGACAAGGTCTATTGCAGATATATTTAATGATTATGATATGCTTGAGGAAGATGCCGATGAAGATGATGGCCATACCCTCGCTATAGATAAAATTCAAATTCTACAGCTACCATATTGTTGGATCGATGACTGTGAACATTCGCCTTTAGAGAAGAAAGGATGACCTCAGCAGTGCACATTTTAGACAAAACAAGATATTTCGTATAATTGTTTGGGCAATTTTGCTTTTTGACTTTCTATTTCTGAAATACAGCTAAAATTGATTGTATATCTAAATAAAGTATAAGCATCCGCCCACAATGTCACATTATATTCGTACATATGGTTGCGATTGTGTCAAAAGGCTTAATGCAAAGGAGAACGCGGATTATTTTCTATTCTTGCTCCCAGGACAAGATTCGATGGAACCTCATGATAGGCTTGTTGCAATCACAGTTATACATACGGTGGCTAGGAAAGGACATGGAACAGAAAAAATTATTGTGTGCGAAACCAAAAATATTGCAAGTGAACGCAGTAATATTGTTTGTGTACACAAGAATAAATATCGACAGTTAATGTTACTATTGCGTTCACACGCAATAACTTTTTATTTTTCGTGTCCTTTCCCAGCCACCGTATACGAAAGAGCATAAACGATACCCATCATATGAACAATAATTGATGTTTAATTGTGTATATATGTGTCTAATAAGCATAAAAATACATATAAAATAATTTAATTTGCATTTGGTATACGCGCAATCAGTACTTCAATCCATATAGGGCTTAGCAACAAGCACAACACAAATAATAAACCACACTTCCACTGAACGAGAACATTAGAAAGAAAATCAACAAAAAAACATAAGGCATGGCAGCGATATTTAGAAGTGAGAACAGAGTCGAAATACAGAGAATATACTAAAATCAGAAATCAGGTAAAGGGTGCATTGAGGAAGCGAGACGAGATATGGAGAAAGACAAAACAGGAAATGTCAAAAGAAACCCGAAACGTTTCTGGAAATACATCAACTCGAACAGAAAGGTTAAAACCGGGATTTCAGAACTTAAGGGTCTAGACGAAGATGATTCAAAAATTGATGTGTTGGATGGGGACAAAGAAGTACTTGCACAATTTTTTAGTGGTGTTTTTACAGAGGAACCTAGAGGAGATATGCCAACTGTGGATAATAAACCAATCATACATGACTCTAATGAACTTTTATGTACCGAGGAATTAATAATGAAATTGCTGGGGAACTTGGACAGTAACAAATCACAGGGTCCAGACCAGATACACCCAAGATTACTAAAGGAACTAAAATTAATTCTATGTAAACCACTTCGTATAATTTTCAACTAATCAGTACATGGAGGTTTAGTACCTAAGGCGTGGAAGGAAGCCAGCATAACGGCTATATTCAAGAAGGGTTCAAAATCAGATGCAGGAAATTACAGACCGGTGAGCCTAACAAGTGTAGTTGGAAAGACAATAGAGAAGATAATCAGAGATGCAATAGTCAACCACATGGACCTAAATAATCTATTCAGTGATAAACAGTTTGGATTGATAGCAAAAAGGTCAACAGTTCTGCAACTATTGATGGTACTAGAAGATTGGACCGATATTCTGGACCATGGAGGAGAAATAGACGTTGTCTACATGGACTTTATGAAGGCTTTTGACAAAGTGCCCCATAAAAGATTAATCGCCAAACTACGAAGTTATTAAATAAACGCGAAAATAGTTAATTGGGTGGAGAACTTTCTTAGTCAACGAAAGCAACGCGTAATAGTGAATGGGAAATCATCAAAGGACTATCCAGTATTGAGCGGAGTTCCTCAAGGCAGTGTCTTGGGTCCGATCTCATTTGTGATTTATATAAATGATTTACCGGAACATACCACATCAAATCTTTCCTATTCGCCGATGACACCAAATTAGAAATGAAGATGGTAAAAAAGGCTTTACAATCGGATTAAGACAAACTGCAAGAATGGCCAAACACATGGCTACTGGAATTCCACCCGCTGAAATGTAAGGTTCTAACCATAAAAGGAAAAAGCAATGAAAGTCGGAAGTACAACATGACAGATGCAGGAGGTAAAAAAATTAATCTTGAGAACATATCATCGGAAAAAGACATAGGAGTGCATGTGGACAAGGATCTAAATTTCTCTATAAACATTCAACAAGCAGTCAATAAAGCCAATAGTATTCTTGGACTAATAAGAAGATTATTTGTATACATAGATGAAATAGCATTTAAACAACTTTTCAAATCATTAGTAAGACCACATTTAGAATACGCTGCAAGCGTCTGGAATCCATACAGAACAAAGGACATCGAATCTATAGAAAAAGTACAGCGGAGGGCAACCAAACTATAGCGAGAGATTAAAGCGACTAGGTTTACCTTCACTATCCAACCGGAGACTGAGGGGAGACATAATAAATGTATACAAGATAATGAACAATTTCCATGACGAAAGGGTTACAATTGGAATATTTGAGCATGATACCGCATCCCGGACGAGAGGTCATTCACAAAAATTAAAAAAAAAACACATTGCAAGTTAGATATACGGAAATATTCCTTTGGATTTAGAACTGTCGATATATGGAACAGTTTACCAGAAAAAAATCATAAACTCAACAACAATAAGAGACTTGGAGATAAGTCTAGACAAGCACTAGGCTAATTTGGAACTTAAATACAACCACTTGGGGAGCTATAAAATGGAACACGGATGTGCCAATTAACTAACTTCATTTAATAATTGATATCACTTAATTACTAATTGTACATCATGGAGATTATTTCATTGTATTTCATTGTATGAGATATGGACATAGAGGCATGTTACTTGCTTGCGTCCATAAAATATCTTATCTTATAGTAACATCGATTTTTTCGGGACGCAATTAATTAGTTTTAATATTTTTATTTTGAAGTAAAATTAGAGGCTCCAACTTTTCAATGATGGTAATGGCGTAAAGTAAGTAACTTTTGTAACTGAAGGAAGTTTGTCTGCTCATGGTTTTGATAAAGAAAAAATACCATTCTTTAGCGTTGGAGCATCTTTAATAGCTGTAAGTCATGGAGTCAATGTCATATTCAGCACTTTTTAACTATTGTATAAAATACAACGTACTATAGAAAATTTAAAGTGTATTAGAACTTAATTATTTTGTTCACAAGTTGCTCAGAAATCAACTTCTTAAAACATACTTTCCTATGATTTGATTGAACCCTTATGTAAACTGATGGAGTGAAATGAGAGGGAGTAACTTTGGTAGTGTTCGGTGTCAGAAACAGGCCCTCCTTCATTTACCTCCTCCCCAGTTTGCGACTTCCCACGGCGATAAGACGTTCGTGTTTCTGACACCAATACTACGTGGCATCTTACAGACCATCCCATACAGACGCTGGCATTAGAACTCACAAGAACACCATCATGGAACTCTCACACTTGTTTGCTGTTCTCGGACTCTCCCTTCTCAAACTTGTACAGGTAAAACACCGAATCGTTGTTCTATTGTGTATGTGTATTAATCTTTTGAAATATTATGAGATTTTTTTTTTGTGCTGAAATGTCTTAAATTCTGTAATAACGTCAGAGTTGCTTCTTTTGATAATGTTATAAATTGGGCATCATTATAATGATTAAGATTCGATTTGTAGAACATACAACCACGAATGAACCTTGAAAATAATTAGAAAGATCCTCTGAAAAAAAGGATTGTCGATGGATATATATATTTTTTTTAATAAGGATAAAACAACTTTTGAACCATGAAAGAGCCTGTTATGTATTATAAAGATGTAGATGGTAGTTGTTAAATATTAATTGATGCATTTGTAACTCGTTAACTTGTATACTTTTTTATCAAACCGTTTTCAAACATAGTGTTATCTTATATGAGTTATGGTATAGGAAGGCATACAAAGAGAGGGGCACACAAAGCTGCTGACTCGTCTCTGTATATGTGTAGTGGTACACAGGAGGGGGTACACAAAATCTGTTTACGTGGCAGTGGCAGACCTACATACGTCAGCAGGAGATGTAGATGCGCTTGCACGTGTGCGTCGCATGCTCCTGGTACGGACAAAGGTCTTACTGTACCCTGTGGTGACCAGTCATATGTTTGCTATGTACACATACTTATAATTTACTTATAATGTGTATAGTAACTTAATATGCACATCACTTGTTGAATGGGTATAGATCAAATTTCATCTGTTAACAAGCTCAGATGTCAATCATCTGAGGCAAAAATAAAACTCAGACATACGAAAGTAAACATATGTAATTTCAAATATTTACTATACATTTGTACATATATGCTACCAAAAATTCTTAGACGTTTTTCTATTGATCAGACGGTAATATTTTTTATTTGAAAAAAAACTAAGCCTTTAAATTTTAATAATATTTATTCACAAAACTAGCCCAATGACGTTCGGCACTTATACATCCTTGAGGAGCCTAAATGCTGATATTGTTAGACAAAGCCTCCGGAGTAATGTTATCGTGGCATTAATTAATTAATTATATATCAACTGTTGTGCCAACTTTATTCTATTGCTAAAAGCGGGATATGTCAATAATCGGTCACCACAGGTTTCCAACTTGTTGTTTAGAACGGCTACGTACATTGATGATTAGACTTTAATATCTTCTTTATTTGATAAATTTCGTCATCATCTTGTCTGTACCAAGACGTGTAGTTTCTTATTAAGGGGGAATAATCCACATTTTTTTAACATCTGGTATCGTCTCTCTTTTTTCCAGAGAAATCTCGTTATAAACTGTTTACTGTTGTTGCATGAGTCATTGCCTGGTCAGTTCCAAGGGAGGATGTGTCTGGCTCGGTGCTGGTAAACTTCTCGTCTATAAGCAAATATCCTTCAGCAGAAAGTTGTTCCAGAATCTTATCATAGGGAACTGGGGATCAGTTTTAGTCTGTGTATTTTGAGTCTTTCATAGTCTGTTTATTCAGCCGTTATTAGTAAGGGGTATGCGAAGACCTAGATAAGGATTTAAGAATTAAGACACTCTGCATGTAAATTTATTGCATTTTTTGCACTACTTCCTCTGACGGATTGGAAACATATATCCGAATACCATTGATAGTGTATAGTGTGTGGCGAAATTCTTATCGGCTTATGCCTCCCCCCTCGTCTCCTTTGTTTTCAACTCCAATACCAAATATTTGAATTTGTTAGCGCAGACCACAAAAGACTAAGACACATTTAGACTGTACAGCTGATTCCCAGATGCGTTTTAACTACTCATAAAAAATAAAATAGTAAATAATGAAGTCACTGTTATAAACCATGGCATAATTAGTAACATTGCCACTTGATATTGGCGTAAAATTATAATTATTCTCCAATTCAAATTCTAAACACGGTTCTATGAAAGTCGATTCAAATAATGTATTTAAAAATTGCTTTCAATATTTTCATGTAATAGATCTATGCAACAAAGGATCGTCATTTTTCAATTTTCATTTTAAAACAAAATGTATTAATTCCCTTTCTTTCGTTTTTAGGGCGGTGACTTGACAGTCACGAGCAAAGTTTTCTTCGACATCACCATTGACGGCGAGGAAGCTGGTAGAATCGTATTTGGAGTATTTGGAGAGGCTGTTCCCTTGACAGCCGAAAACTTCGTTCAGTTAGCCAGCCATGCTAACGGTTACGGCTACCGTGGCAGCAAGTTCCATCGCGCCATTAAAGACTTCATGATCCAAGGTTCGTTTAAATTAAATCTTAACCAACTTTTCATCATCAGTTTCATTTTGATCAAAATATCTTTTGATAAATTTGTGTGTCAAATATCTAACAAGAAGGATAACTGTCACAATAGGGTATAAACAACTTTCTGTGCGAGTGTACAATGTCTTGCATGATATGAAGTTGGGTTATTGAAAAACATCGAATAACTGTAGTGAATACTTGTGTAAATCACTTCAATTTTTTGTTTCCAAATTAGGTGGAGATTTCTCAGAAGGCGATGGAACTGGAAGTAAGAGTATTTACGGACGTTACTTTGCCGACGAGAACTTCAAACTTGCTCATTATGGTGCTGGATGGGTCAGCATGGCCAATGCAGGTAAAGGATAGGCTTCCTTTTAGTAGATTAATTACATACAAGTGTAGCTGGATTGGACTGGGTCGATCATCGGTGACCAGGTAGCTGAGACGGTAGAGCACTCGGCTAGTGTTCGGAGGGTCCCGGGTTCGAATCCCGGGTTCGGGCCCTGTTACACAAGTACCGCCACCATTGCTTAGTACCGCCACCATTACTTCCACGTACCCACCAGTGCATATCTCCTATATTCTGATTAATTCATCATTAACTGTGATAAGTATTCGGTTTCCTCGTGCCTCGCACGGGACAGTCTGGTAGGGGTCTCGCGACTTTCACAATTCGCATCCTATTTCATCGGGTCTTGTATTGTGTCCAATACGGGTTTGCCGACATACCATCAATGTACCTACTGTCATGTTGTCTTTCTTATATAACTACCGAAATGCAGTCTTTTTCACGAATCGATTTGTTTTTCATTCAGAGTGCACTTCCGTCTATGAAAAGCAATGCTATTCTCATTCACTTCTACACTAATCACTACATGTTATCTTATCTTCAAAATATACTAAAGGATGTTTTCTTCTTTAAACCATATTTACATTGTCTAAGCATGCCAAACTTTCTTGTTTTAGGAGCTGATACAAACGGATCTCAGTTTTTCATAACGTCTAAGACTACTTCGTGGCTGGACGGGAAACACGTGGTTTTCGCGAAGGTCCTGGAGGGTATGGACGTGGTGAGAAAGATCGAGGACCTGGATGTGGATCAGGAGAACCGTGACAAACCCTACTCTGATGTCGTCATTTCGGACTGTGGAGTCATCGATGTGGACACTCCATTTGATGTAGAGACAGGACCAGCAGGACCAGCGGAATGACAGAACATAGTGAAGAAAATAATCCAGCTCAGGGCTAAACTGACTCTACTGATGAAATTGGATATGTAGATATGGGGGAGGGGGGGGGGGTTAAACGGATCGGTTTATACTTTATAGACATGGGGCTTAACGAGTCCATCTGAAATGGACAAAATTCTAAAATCATGGGGCTAAAATGACTCATCTGAATAAATGTGTGTTAGTCGGATAGACGTGAAAGTACTGGTCTTATTTGACTATACTAAGGAAAATTGACATCTTTTTACGGAGCTTCATTGATTTTGAAGAGTCGTGAAATAATTTTAGACTTAAGATTTGACTTAGCCAATCATAAATGATCTAACGTTTTGTAACGCCATCATTGATTGGCTAAGTCTAAAATTAAGACAGGTTTGGGCTTCAGAACTGTTTCACGCTCCTTAGGCCTGAGTGTTTAGTGACGGGGTTTAATTGTGTCAACTATTTAAAGTAATGTCTTTTTGTCGAGATTGGTGAAACCGACTGGCTATATAGACAGAAGCGCAAAATATACGTTTTAGGAGACTATGTGTTGGACACTATGTTGGAGATTATAAATCTTAAATAGAATTAATACATGGTATCAGAGTTTGTTGTACTCAAAAACCAATTTCAAAGATAGAGAGGACAGAGTATTTGACAATAAAATATGTAGAAAGAAACCTAATTATTTCTCGCATATCATCCAATCATCGACTATAACATGTATGTCAATGTGGTTAAAAAACCTCATTAAAGCGTCCGTCATTTTAGCCGTTTGTTTGCCTAGTAATATGCAGTGTAATTTTGTTGTATTTCATATTTGATATGTTATTTTGTATGCACAAGATATCATGTTGTTTGCAATAAAATCAAATGTTTTTACTATATATATTGTATTTCACGTTATCATGTAGGCCTATATGCATGGGGTTATGATGTATGAGCGAGGCTATAAATTTTCCTCGTCAAAGTTTCGTCATAACTCAAGTTATCCCCAAAGTTGCCATACGCAAATGGTATCATGTGTTCACCCCAATGAAAAATAGAGAAACATAAAATAGAAATCTAACACCGCCTTAACTATAGAAATCCGTCAATGACATGGCATCAAGGTCCATCTGGAATGTGTCTTTGGCTGTATCCTTCAGTGAATTAGCTCTATAAAATTGACAAAAACTGTACGATTAGAAAGACACAACAGACCCAAATCGAACACTCATTTCACGTACGCAACACAAATGACCATGGCAACTAACAGGATGTGAAGCTTAGTCAACTAAGTCAATCTGTTGACATACCAAGGAAGAAACGAAGTCGGGGGAAAAGTACTTTAATCAGCCTAGGTTACTTCTTTTCAACGCCTATAGGACAACTCGATGGGTATTCGCCACCTTAAGAGGCACTTCCATGGTCGACACCAAGGAACTGTCTGTACAGTGCTAGGTTAATGACAAGGGTAGCATGTAAGCCTAAGATAGAATGAAGGTGCTTGATAGAGTGAAAAAGATTAAATCTATTGAACCGTAGCATTCAAAAAGACAATGATATGCATGTACAACCTTAATTGGCAAATTTTGCGATTTCATCGAAAGAAAAGAGAGAGTGGGAGAGAAAGCCTGTCAGCCCGGCATGAGGTCGATCTCAGATTTACAGTAAAGTTCAATTATACAGATACATCTGCAGAGTCAATAGGGCCATCACCTAGCTGGGTAGCAATTCTAAGCTGGATTTGTTTGAAAACATGCGACACATCCAAACAATTTAAAATTCAAGGATTAGCGCTCAGCATTAAGGTAGTGGCACGGCTGGTTCGCCCGTTTTCAGTATAGTGTGACCGGGTGGGTGTGTTGCTTGGTACAGCACTATAAAAAGGGTAAGAGTTCCACTGTAAATAACTTCATACACACTACACACCGCATACATGGGAGGTAGTCCTTACTTGACCCTGGCTGTTAATACGACGTTTATAAATCAAACAAACAAAGGGATTGATTTCACAACAATTTGACGAGTGTGAGGTGACACAATGATGTTTAATGAATAAGGGACCATTTGTGCTGAAACCTTGGATGAAAATAAGGCGATTTGTTTGTAACAATGGCCAAGTGTTACAACTCGCCACTACATGCTATAGAAATAAAAGAACCTGTCACCAGTGACAGCGTACAAGACAAGTCACCAACCTGCCATCAAGAGCATAGGCGAATCCATTTGATACTTAGATGATAGAGTAATTCAGCTCTCATTACGAGGGGCTGGTTCCACAAGGGCGAAAAACAATAAATAAACAACCAGAATCACCCAGGGATTAACAATAGTAGACAACCAGAATCACCCAGGGATTAACAATAAATAAACAACCAGAATCACCAAAGAATTAACAAAAGTAGACAATCAGAATCACACAGGGATTAACCATAAATAAACAACCAGAATCACCCAGGGATTAACCATAAATAAACAACCAGAATCACCAAAGGATTAACAATAAATAAACAACCAGAATCACCCAGGGATTAACCATAAATAAACAACCAGAATCACCAAAGGATTAACAATAAATAAACAACCAGAATTACCCAGGGATTAACAATAAATAAACAACCAGAATCACCCAGGGATTAACAATAAATAAACAACCAGAGTCACCCAGGGATTAACAATAAATAAACAACCAGAATCATCCAGGGATTAACAATAGATAAACACAACACCAGGATTAACAACCCAGGGATTAACAATAAATAAACAACCAGAATCACCAGGGATTAACAATAAATAAACAACCAGAATCACCCAGGGATTAACAATAAAAAAACAACACAGAATCACCCAGGGATTAACAATAAATAAACAACCAGAATCACCCAGGGATTAACCATAAATAAACAACCAGAATCACCCAGGGATTAACAATAAATAAACAACCAGAATCACCCAGGGATTAACAATAAATAAACAACCAGAATCACCCAGGGATTAACAATAAATAAACAACCAGAATCACCCAGGGATTAACAATAAATAAACAACCAGAATCACCCAGGGATTAACAATAAATAAACAACCAGAATCACCCAGGGATTAACAATAAATAAACAACCAGAATCATCCAGGGATTAACAATAAATAAACAACCAGAATCACCCAGGGATTAACAATAAATAAACAACCAGAATCACCCAGGGATTAACAATAAATAAACAACCAGAATCACCCAGGGATTAACAATAAATAAACAACCAGAATCATCCAGGGATTAACAATAAATAAACAACCAGAATCACCCAGGGATTAACAATAAATAAACAACCAGAATCACCCAGGGATTAACCATAAATAAACAACCAGAATCACCCAGGGATTTACCATAAATAAACAACCAGAATCACCCAGGGATTAACAATAAATAAACAACCAGAATCACCAAAGGATTGACAATAAATAAACAACCAGAATCACCCAGGGATTAACAATAGATAGACAACCAGAATCACCCAGGGATTAACAATAAATAAACAACCAGAATGCAAAAGCATCGACAACTTCTAAAGACGAACGCTTAGAAACACGCAGACAAGTAACCGTCCCTAGCAGCAATTTGCTATCCAGAGTCCTGTGCATAAACATGACGAAAAGATCAATTTACCAATATCAGTTCAAGGTAAAATATCAATTTTCTTAAAATCTTGCCAATAATTCTTCTTTACAAAGTACAAGTGTATCTGTTCCCTGGACTCGTTGTCTGTGGATGTTGTCCGAGCTCTGAAGGATGGCAAAGTTTGATAAGTCATTGCATCACACATTGAAAACGTAGCCAGGTCAGCTGTATAAATTAATATTTCGAAGTTGACTGCAGGTCTGATTTGGTTATTGTGGAGAAGGAAGACGATTTACAATGAATTAGTTTTAAATTGGTACCCAACATAGTGACACACAATTCACTACTGATCTGTTATTGTACATGTTTGATGTACCGGCTCAGACAAAATGCTACAATATTGGATCTCATACCGCCAATTATAATGGTTATTTTATACTATGTGACAAATTTGTGGATATATACACATTTGGGTCACTGTGTTGCACTGGACAAGGTTTGGTAGTCACCCAGTTCCCTAGTCTAATGGATGTCATTATATTAAAACACGAGTAATTCAAGCAATATCAATGGAATGGTTGACAGTATGACAAGACTTTCGGATAGTTTTCTTAAATCTTTTGTTTTTTAAATGCTAAGTTCAAGTTGTCTTTATACTGACGTTTATAATTTTGTTTGAGAAAATGATAAAAAGTAGATATTACAAAACAAATACCAAAAAGCTAACGGAAATAAAGTATGAAATTGACATCTGACTAGCGGGATCTGCCGTAAACTATCTACAGACGAGCCGAGACAGTATTAAGGTGATGCATTCCCTGGAGTTCGGATCTTACCACTTCTGCCATGGAAGTTACCAACATATCACACCTGTTGAGTGACGACCTCCATTTACACCTTGTCCGTAGGTCTGCTGAATCTTCATAAATGTCAGATTCCTCGTCAAACTTCACACTTGGATGCTATCGATCCTGTGGCATTAGGGTAACTATTGTAGCATGGCAATGGCTGGCTTTGTTTAACTGGTAGTATATCATAATAACAAATTATGAAAACTAAATATGTTGCTATTGCAGCGTCATGCATTTTGCATAACCTTCAGTAAAATGGTGTTTTGACCTGGGAGTTATATAGATGTTCTGGTTTGGTAATTACATCTCTTTCCACTACATCTAGCATGGCATTGAGATAACGCGTACGTGATATCGTAACGGTTAATCAGCGTAGCGCTTACTATTGAGACTTGTCTGATTCGGTGTGTCTTGTGGCATCCTCGATACACTGGGGGTTACTATCGCTGTCGATTTATCCATCCCTGGACTATGTCACATTTAAACTGAAGGCTCTGTGCGGTTCGGTTTTGGATGACTGTGTGGCTTTGACATTGGGCGTCACTCTCTGTAATCTCGGAAGTCTCCGTAGGCCCGTTATAGGTCTTTTTTTTTCTCCTGAACTGCCTTCAGTTTTACGATGACATAGTCCAGTGGTGGATATAATTACAGTGATAGTAACCCCTGGAATATAGAGGATGTTCATACGGTTGGATGATTGTGGGTTTTTAAAGCATTTTCCTACTAGGAAGCACCAATGACAGCTTTCAAAATACATGTATGACTCGATATACACTTATTTGTTTCTAACTACCATTTAAGTGCACGTCAAACATCACAATACAGTGGAATCTTGTTATCTCGAAATAGACAAGAGTGTTTATGTCAACCTATGTATGTTCGTAGTTAATAAAGACAAACAAAAATTGATAGTTTCAATGAGTTATAACAATTTTGACTTTTTCATAGTTATGGTATAAGACATGTTATGGTTAAGGTTTTCCACTTATTGTTTTCACTCTTTATACACGCTGTCAAATAAGCTTCAGACTACATATAGGGATTGAATTTCGCTTTTATGTTACCATGCTTGTATGGAGCAATTCCTCTAAGAATATATTCTATGGGGAGCGTTAGCATATGACATATGTATTGTTTACTTTTTTCCAAAATTCTATGAAAAACAATAATATACACGTAATGTTGCGTCAAAATGTAACCAAAGCCATGTGTTTCTTTCAAAAAGTAGCCCCTTTACGTTGCATAGAACATTTTCTTACGCGAGTTCAAAGTTCAAATAGTAGCCTAATTGACCTTTTGGCCCCGCTTCTAAGACTCCGGGGGTCAGCCCTATCATTTGTACAATTTCGAATCCCCACCCTATAAGGATGCTACCATTGCATTATGAGCGTAATCCCATGCTTAGTTGCAGAGAAGAAGTCGTTTATATGGAAATAGTCAAATTAATTTCTACTCAAAATTAAGTCAACAACAATAAATCAAAGAATTACGAATAGCAATATCAAAAGTAAATGAATTGATCATCGAGTTTCAGTACAATATTATTACACAATATTAAAATGATTTCGCAAAATTTGGTAATTAAAAGTCTCGAATAATATAATAAATCGAATGTACACAAATGTTCTAATAAGCACTTTTTCCTTATGAAAATATAATCGAAAGCGAAACAGCCTTGTATGGATCTTTTTATGGACATTTAAACATTTAAACAACGTGTCCATGGAAATAACTTATATATATATACGTATTATAGCAGTAGTAACAATGACAATGTACTCTCTCTTACACACCCGTAAAATATAAACACACCTGCATCTATCACTCGTCAAACCCGTCACAATTTCTTATATCCACTGTTAATTTCCATTATGGTATAATCATATGTACCTTCATCACACAAGCACACGCGTTTTGTTTTGCACCACCTTTATGTTCTTTTTGTGGCTGATTATTTTAATATGCATTTAAACACATTTCGAGGTCTGAAATCGCGAAATTTTGTATTCGAGAATAAGTCTTAAGAGGTGAGTTCGCGAAATTAAGTACTCACGAAATATAAGTGATTTACAGTAACCACGAATGCATGTAACCGTAAACTTAAAAAAGAAGCCTCAAACTGCCATTCTGATTTACCAGAGTTACTTTCCGTCGTTTCACGGACTCCGTCAGTACTGACAGAGTGAAACGAAGGTATAGATGGGAATGAAAGCTACGAAAGAAGCACTATGTTTATACTAGGAAAGACACATTACCCTTTAATACCACAAGTATACCTCAACAACAAACAAGGACTGGACAAAAGATACAAACATCCTGTTAATATTACATTAGTCCATATATCTGTATCGCTCATTAGGATCCATTATCAATGGAAAAAACTACCTGAGAAATAAATAAATAAAAGACCAAAAAGACCAAAATCATTAAAAGAAGATGTAGATATCCATAGTAAAAAAATAAGATAAAAATACGGCAGATTTTCAACATAAAACTGCTAAAAGACCTAATCATGTCATTATATCAACGATATGAAATAAATAAAGAAGGAACAGAAAATACCTTTTTGAGAAACTTTAGATTGAGGCAAGCTGATAGGTTATTTTCCAAACGCATTTGTATTGTGATATAGTATGAAAGTGAATATAACATTGAGATAAAAAATTCGTTTAAAGATGCTTTACCGCTGACGAATGGTATTTTGTCTCTATTAAGAGCAAACGTATTTTTCTTTAGTTACAAAAGTTACTTACTTTGCACTTTAACCACTATTGAATTATTTCACTAAAAATTAATTGCGTCCCGAAAAAATCCATAGCCGTATATGGAATGAAGTACACATGTACTAATTGCGCATGCACCAAAAGCAAAATCAATTATTTCATATGCATTTTCGTTTTAATTAAACACGCATTTACACGATAAAACATCAGTTATTGTTCAAATGATGGGTACCGTTTTTGCTCTGTCGGCGGTGGAGCATCTTTAAACATGTTTGAAAAGGCACATTGTGACAAAGACGTTTTCAATAGGCTAGGCCAAGCAAAATATTTTCCTATATTAATATTCTGTCTACATATTATTTTATGAAGTGATTACATACAAAATTTAAAGCAACTTTTTCAAGCTACGTTGATGACGAACTGCACATCTTATTGAGATATTTGTTGATGAAATCTTCCGGTACTTCAGTTGGTATCTGAACCCACTCGTTCTTTGCTGAGGATTTATCCTTACTGAACCACTTTTCGTACCAACATCCACCCCAGATTGCAAATTGCTCAAAATGCCAGTTAGGACTCTTCTTATACGACAAAGGGAACATTTCAAACATGGCAGCACCTGGCCGCAGTAAGAGAGTGTGCGCCAATCCGGCGCCATGCACCCCTATTAAAATCGATGTATTATAAATTATCCTTATTTGGTCCTCGATTGAAAATGAGTCTAGCTGAACAGCGTTTAGACGTCCGTTAGGGAACGTTGTATCTAAGTGTTTTATGAGTTCCTTTTCATTTGCTATTTTTCTACTGATTTTTCCGGATGGATTTCGAGGATGTGCGACGTAGTCGTGCCTAAGTATTAGAGTTACTAACGTTTTATTTATACCTTTATCACAGGTAGGCACAATGGAATGAATCCCAACAGCCTTGTAAAGTGCACTTTTAAAATCACGTATGAATGGAAGACTTGGAATGGCTTGACCAATCGGAGATGCCGAAATTGGCATCACCCATACTACTTCCTTTATGAAGATGTCACCGCTCAAACTCCTAACGCGAATAACTCTTCCGAACAGGAGGTTCCATAGATTGTCTAGCTTCCCCAGTGGATGAGCATCTACTAGAACCACTGTCGTAGTTTTAGGGTCTTTTTCGAAAAGCCGTATCGTTGTGTAAGTGTTATACAATTCTATGAGTGTCCAGTACATGTTGGCATAGTCGCCTCTTTTGATAAACACGGTAAAATTGGAAAATTGAGAAGACTTCGATGGAATATCAACTTCTCTTTCAGACACTGTAAGAAACCATTTTGAAAAATAAGACCTTGGTGAAAACTTCAGTAACGGTATTGAATCGCAAGGAATACGGAAAAATCCGGGTTTTAACGAGACTTCCTCGGCACTTTCTGATTGGCCCATAACTTGTTTGATAGTCTCACCTCCTCTAAGTTTACTAGTTTGCAGACGAGTATCGATCAGAACATTTTTCATGAAAATAACATCCAAATTGAACACTTCCAAATTTCCATTACAATAGATAGATCCACCTTTTCCATTTTTCACCCTATCTGAAATCATATCGATTGTTTGTTCCGCTCTTTGGTGCGAATGAAATAATTTTAATTTCTTCACTTTTTTATGATCACCACCGACAACTTGAGATTTCTCTTTCCTTAATTTGGCATGTGTCTGTTTGTTGTGGTATACATGGCTTGACTCCAGGATCGTCCTGTGTGATCGGCCTTGTTTTGATTTGTGTAAGTAAGTCTTCGCCCTCAGATTTGCATAAACATGTAGTTCCAGACTGATCAAGATAGCTAGGGAAACCAATAGGACGAGGTACATCCACCTGCAGCAAATATGAATACGGACACGGGACTTCATTGTAAACCTTCATCCGCTATATCAACATTTCTTAGGTCGATTAAAACACAGTGAGACGTCAGTCAAGTATTGTCATTCCTGGTAATCCTAAGTAGATGTAATGTATTCATACTTTATTCAAAATCCATTTCTTTATTTTTAACTTCTTGGTGCAATCTGTCGCATCACTACAATAAAAGAAAAGAACAACTTAACAAAGGAGATGAGGTGAAGGCCTGGAAACGCCAGCTATAGCATATTACCTTGTTTACTATCTTGTCTTTTTTACAATCTAATTGTGCATAATGTATTTTCAATTAGTCATAAATATTTCCATTTGTATATACATGCATAATATAACCTTAGGCATTATCAAAATTTGGTAATAATACGATTTAAGATTAACACTGGTTGTTGATGATGATATGATGATGATGATATGATGATGATGATGATGATGCTGATTAATGATGATGATGATGATGATATGATGATGATGGTGGTGACAATTATGATGATGATAATGATGATGATGATGATGATGATGGCGGTGAGTGCTGAGAATTGTGAAAGTTTTGATCAATGAGGATGATTATGAATGGATTTAATTGATGAAGAATTTTGACTGATGGGGATGATGAGGCTGAACATTTTAGTTACATAGGTAACATTACTCGAATACACAACTATTACATAATACACATGTACACAATAATATACAGGTATGGACGACTGGTGATAGGGAATGAAAAACACGGTTAAATAAACACATAAGAAAAACCCACAAAATCGACCAATCGATAAATGTTATATTTTCAACAATTGTCCTCCAGATACAAAACAATACGAATAACTCTTCTCTTGTAAATTTTCTTCATTTTTTACCGAAAAGTTGTGAAAGAATGAGTATTTGTATTGTTTTAATGGAAAATATTTACCGTTACCGCTGAAATAAAACCGTATTCAGAAATAATCCAAAATCACAAAACAGCTAGTTTATGCCCTCTTGCCTATAGAGATGTCACATATATAGTTCACATATAGCTATGTTATTGTGTTATTGCCATTGTCGTCAGACTGCTACCCACACAGTACATATCACAGTCAGGTACACCTACAACAGTGCCTCTATCATCAAAATAATTAGTCTGCCAACCAATACAAGTCTGCAAACGAATTTTGCTTAAACTAAAGAGGGAACATGAAAAATACATTTCTATATCCCACAATAATTCTGAATAATAAATAAATCATGTAGAGGTATCAATATGATGGTAAGACAATTAATTTGCTTTATGTAATGTCGGAAATCTTATGAATGATGCATTTAAAATATGTTTGGTCATCAAGACGTAGAAAAATGGCGATACAAATCGACTAAAGGAAAAATAGTAATTACAAGCTTAATGTCGATTAATCAAGGATAGTTTTCGCCACAAATAATAATCGAGATTTACAGAGACTCGTGAGGTAGAAATAAAAGACAATAGGTTCAGGTGTTTCACCAACAGCATAATGATAATATAGCTCAAATAGACGATATGGCAGTGGTGCAAAGTGGTTGGTATTCTACCGCCAACGTTAGGTTGAAACCTCTTGATAATAACGATGGCAAGACTGTAAGGTGTTGGGAATATTCTATCGGTAACGTTAAGCGTAAGTATCGGTATGCCGATATATAAGCAAGTTTTAAAACGATATGTATCGCTTCGCGAATTTTGAATTTGTATGCCAATTTATATCGTACTAGTTCACTACGAGTCACGGGAGAATCTTTGTGCATTTCCAGAAAATAATCGTTTAACGATGGAAGTTTTTGAAATATACAACCATAGACATTTGTGTGATTTTATTCGAGAGGCAGAGTGGGCCAAAATATACTTACATCAAGCTGCTATCGGTAAAGGCTGCCAGATGCTGCTCTGGAATAGCTCTCGTTTAGATGTTCAATCCTATTTTATGCATTATATCACTAAATTGATGACATTGAATTGAGCCATTTCCTAACATTCACATCGTAATCGTAATGGTTGTAAAATATTCCCAACATCTTATTTAAGGTTGTTGCATATGCATACGCTGACACGCCAGAATAATTTATTTTAATGTTTTGGTAAATGTTTTAGCGAACTATACATAATTCATGCAATGAAAACAGAATTGGCAATATTGATACATTAGTTGGTTCGCTGCATACACTGAGTGAAATAGCTGTGTGGGGACTGAAAAAAGTGCCATATGATACTGGACAGGAGGTTGAGAAAAGTCTACACTGGGGTGGGGGTAAATTATTCACACGTATGACCTATTTTAATGCTAATAAAATGAATCGTAAATAAACATACCAAAGGCAGACAAACTGACACAATAAAACATCACAATACTTTGTCACTATTTTGTGACCGGGTGGGGTGTGTTGCTTAGTGTCTTCAGCAGCATGCTTCAGTGATATAGCACTATAAAAAGGAAAAGAGTTCTGCTACACAAGAAGACACAACACGAATATACCAGTCTCCCAAAACACACACCACATACTTCATACTTGCAATACACCGCATACATGGGAAACCGTCCTTACACCACCCTGGCTGTGAATAGGACGTAAATATAATAAACCAAACCTGTGAACAATAGGTCTGTAATGGAAAACCAAATGAGCCTGAAGAGCAAGCGTCCTCTACGTTATTGAGGTCACACAAATATTAAACCTTACTGATTGGATCATCAGACCTTCACCTCTACGCCAATGACGTCACACAAATATTAAACCTTACTGATTGGATCAGACCTTCACCTCTACGTCATTGACGTCATACAAATATTAAACCTTACTGATTGGATCAGACCTTCACCTCTACGTCATTGACGTCATACAAATATTAAACCTTACTGATTGGATCAGACCTTCACCTCTACGCCAATGACGTCACACAAATATTAAACCTTACTGATTGGATCAGACCTTCACCTCTACGTCATTGACGTCATACAAATATTAAATCTTACTGATTGGATCAGACCTTCACCTCTACGTTATTGAGGTCACACAAATATTAAACCTTACTGATTGGATCAGACCTTCACCTATACGTCATTGACGTCATACAAATATTAAACCTTACTGATTGGATCAGACCTTCACCTATACGTCATTGACGTCACACAAATATTAAACCTTACTGATTGGATCAGACCTTCACCTCTACGCCAATGACGTCACACAAATATTAAACCTTACTGATTGGATCAGACCTTCACCTCTACGCCAATGATGTCACACAAATATTAAACCTTACTGATTGGATCAGACCTTCACCTCTACGCCAATGACGTCACACAAATATTAAACCTTACTAATGGGATCAGACCTTCACCTATACGTCATTGACGTCATACAAATATTAAACCTTGCTGATTGGTTAAGATAATATAAATCGACTGATAATAGAGTAAACAACATAAAACAGACATGTAGATTATGTATATAGATATTTATATATCAGGGGAAAAGCCTTATAAAAAAGGCAGGTTTAGCGGACTGTAGGAGATACCTGTCTTCTGTCAGTCGGGTCAGACTTTCCGTCGTAATGGGAAACAAACTATCCCCGACGGATTTCGATGTATGTCGTAAATTCATCCGTTGGTCAACCATTACTGGCTTATTTTACATATTCCTCCGTGCACATTTTCTCATAATTTACCTGTCTATTTGACGTTCAACTATACCCATTGATTTCATGAACAGCACCAATATTAAAAAAAAAAAAAAAAAAAAAAAAAAAAAAAAAAAAAAACGTTTACTTATTCATGATTGTAAATAAGCTCTACTGGTGATGGAACATTCGCAAACGCACATACAGTGTACATTAGTTCCGTTTGTATATTGCATTGATGAATTTTGTGTTAATGCTGTTTGTTAGATACACAACGTGTAGAAACTGAGATCTAACAGTCCAACGGTGCAGGTCTATACAACTCAATGTCAAGGTATGGGATGTTGGTTTGGCCTATTATGTTTTACATCTTATAACAATATATAACAGTTAGTTATCAATAAGGACAGCAACCAAATTTTTTAGGCAATTGGAGGAATGTCTGCCACAGAAACTCTAATATGGAAAACTTGTAGTAGAATATCACAAACATTGATCAATTACCAACTGCGAAATTGAGTTATGTAAAAATATCATTAATGTTTCAAATTGTTTATTATTAAAATAGAGAAAGACAGATATATATATATGTGTGTGTTGTATAGCGTACTTAAAGTACTTGGATTATCTTAGCTGCTGATACGATACCGAATAATATAAAACTAAAACAAATACCTTATAAAAATCTGTTTAAAAGAATTTGACTTAAACGAGTAATACTGCTGATTCTACTGCCGTTTTAAGTAATGTACACATTAATGACTGTCACTTGACACTTTGGTACCACAGATGTTTTTTTAATATCGATAAATAATTGATGCCAAAACACGCATAGAGTATGTTCACGCAACAGACGGGACACAGAAATTGCCAGAAAATTCGCCTGTAATCATACAAATACACATGCAATGGTCAGAATTGGTCGCTGACCGGTAAAGGTTCATAATTTGTGCTACGTCTATGTGCATATCGTTCAGATTAAAAAAAAGGGATATTCAAATTGAACAAAGTTTGTTTCATTTGCTCTGTATTCATGATAAATGGTATATATTGCTGACACTTACATGTAGGTTTTGTTTAGGTGGTCTATGGAATACATAGACTGAGTACTAGAATTTTAGGATGTCGATAACAATGAATTACTGTTGGTTCAAATCAAGTTATAAAATCCAATACACCCGGTTACAGACTATTATTTCCACTGTGGTTCAACAAAGCAAGCATTCTTATATCTATTTATTATAGCATATACTGTACTAGCTAAACTATATAATTTATATGGATTGTATGAAACATATACTTCAAAAATATTATTTACCAAAACAATTTCATTACAAGAAAATACAGGAAAAAAAATCAGCGAAAAAATGTATATGATTAGATTGACTTACGTAAACTTGTTAAAATCCATATCTTGCATACTCCTGGTAGTTTTAGTTCTGTGGTAGTAAATAGGAAATACTGGTTGGCTGAGAGGTATCGGTTAACACAGGATTGTTACGATTTATAAATTTAAGTATTCCGACCCCATGGGATATATACGCGGCCCCAGGGGAAGTCTGGATGCAAACACACGTATCACAATCTGTAGTATAGGGCCCACGGAGGATACCACTATCCCGACCCCTCGTCTAGTATAACGTATTGTGCATTGGTTATATGACTATACCAGTACATGTCACGTTATACGGTACGATTAAACAATGGCTCGGTATGGTTATCATTACCAAATCTCAAATGACTCGGTAGGGTTAAATAGTGCATTCATTAAACGTATAAGGTTCAACCACCATACCTTGTATTAGTCCTATTTATAACGTTTGTAATTTTAGATCATTTAGAATCGAATGGTGTACAGGAGAGACGTCTTTGTATGGCACAGATATGTTGAACCATTCCATTATTTACTGAATTGTGTCTCATCAAAATTATTTATGCAAATCATATTTCAGACTTAGTGAGAAATCACAGATATTTAGTACATATATCGTTTAAAAGATGAAATATATAATACACCCAACGCTACACTATCTGCCTTTCATCGCGCATGACATCATCCTCGATACTCCAGGGGTTACTTTCACTGTCGTTATCACTGTCACGTGACATACAATTACGTATATTACATGCTATTTTTACATGTCGCGATTCATATTCTTTTGATAAAAAATGTCTTTTTGAAAGAAATATGATAAAGGATATACAATGTCATCTCTCCAATACGATATCACGATTAATTTTTAAAATCAAATAGATTTTATTAGAATTTGGTTAGATTAATATGTCCCTGATAACAAATGTTAAGTTATCGATGTTCTGGCTATGTATGCCTTTAACGGATAAACTATCTTCTTAGCGATTAGTCTGAGGTCCCGGAGAAAATCCATTGACCTGGCCAGCATTTGGTAACTTCAACATTGTCGGTTATATGTTGATGATATTATTGCGTTGAATTTGACTGAGAGCAATGTTACCATGGTTACCTGTATCTCGATGTCAGAACTAAACCACGGATTTTACATAAAAACAAAACAAAACAAAAACGATAACGCCTTAAAAATCTAAACTGCGTCATTCGTCAACTTCGCTGGTAGCCATGGGTTTCCAGTAATTTACAGACTGCCGGAAATCTCCGATATGTTGCGATGATATGTTTTAGGTATAATGTCGTAATAATGGTAAACGGTACGTGCTAAAACTAATTACTTTACTGACAAAAATTAATATTACACCATTTAAAAATTAATATTACACCATTTGCTTTTATCAACAGAAATGATTAAATTCGATCATATTATTGATTCGAAAATAAAACACACGATTCATTGAAGACTTGAATAAAACAAAAGTAATTAGTTGCCTTTATTCATTTCACACCTCTTTGTTATTTAGTCTATACAGGTCTCACACACACGGACTTGAGAGTTATTTCTCCCAACACGGGGACTTTTAAAAGAGTTAGCTCTCCCTGTGTTTTTAGATCAATATGGATCCGTATAGAGCATATTAGACCAATACATTAGAAGGGAACGTAGCAATATCGAGTGCGGTTTATAAAGCCCTATTAAACGGAACCCAGTGGAGACACTGACACCCCCATCCTCGATATCACAGGGGTTACTATCACTGTCGTTATCCATTAGATCGAAAGTGTTGAAGATTTTGAAATATCAATTTAGCTGGTATTCCTAATGTTTGATTTCTAAAGCAATAACTGTTAAATGTACAATGTATGATACAAAGAAAACAAATTTTGTTTAAGTTGTATGTAGAATAGTATCGTGTTGGCGATTATTATATCTCACGAAAAGTGAAGAATTCTTTATTAAACGTACACTCTACCTACCATTAAATCACTTCTTTTACGGTCACGCTGACATGAATATATATGGTTCATATCTTAAAGGCCCACTACTTTTCCGAAAATTTTAACACGATAAAATGTTCTATAATTCCACTAGTAATTATTATTTGATCTCAAGAGAGTCGGTCGGCAGTTGGTGTCATCACTACTGTTTGTTTACATTCATTGGGGGCGTGGCGTATTGTGGACATTCGGTGTAATCACCGATATAGTTGACCAAGTGTGGACAGAAGAGGGGAATTATTGGTATCACCAACCGTTATTGGCATCCTTTAGAATTAACTAGATCAGTTGTTATTTGGAATATATGGCATATTGTTGGAATAGTTAGGATTGATCTGTTGTATATTCTGTAATCATAGTTATGGAGTGATAATAAGAATGTGAGAGTATTCTGTAAATATATCTTGTTAATTTATTACTGTTTTATCAATAATCAACACTTGTCTTTTATATTGGAGTTACTGGTTGTTCTTGCATTGAGTTTCTATAATGAGAAGCACAGGGACCTGGCACGATTTTTTTTTACACTAACAGTATATATAAACTCGGCGTTCGAGAAAAACGGACCTAATTTTTAAAAACCGTGATTATTTTAATAAATGGGTTCTATACAGCATTGACGGATATCTTACCTTAAAGAGAAATAATTTATTTTTCCATTGAGTGCTTGATGAACAAAATTGGCCAAGTATTGACGAAGTTATGGCTTGATGAATCGGGAAATTCACGAAAAATATGCTAGGTAGACATTTCCTTCTCCGGTCGAAATGTCGTCTCGGCTCTAATGGGTACCTCAAAAACCAAGTCAAAATAACAAAATCTACGCTTGTGGTGGTAAAAAGTACCCATAACTGTGATCATCCACAATCTCCTTTGGAGGTGTCATGACCCGTAGTACTTTGTAGAAACTTCATTTAAACATCGTGTAGCTCACTTACTTTAACCGTCACCGCCATGTTCATTTTTCTTCGGAACGCTTCTCGAGTTTACCCACAAGCACAACACTACATAATTTGCATAATGTATTCACGATATGTAAAGTCGAGAAGTATTCCGAGAGAAAAATGAGCATGGCGGTAAAATAAACAAGTAGGCCTACATCTTTGCTCTTCCAATGCCGTGCATGTTTTATATTATTATGCATCATATTAATTAAATTACATTAATTCTTATTTTAGTTTCTGTGACCTTGCTTTCATCTTTGAAATAAAAAAAAAAGAATCAATACAAAAGCATTCTAAAGTTGGAAGGAGATAAATTCTATATATTGATGTTGTTGGCATGATATGAAGTCAAAGTAAAAAAAAATAAACATTGAATGTGATGTCAAATTACAATAATCAGAAAAGAATATAGGTTCGCGATTTTAAGTGTTGGATTATCTATGACGCATGCAATTTTACATCAACCACATCGATCACATTTTCGTCATTTACCTTTATAGAATCTAACAAATCTTTAAACGTCCATTCACTCGAGTACAGTACAGGCAATAACAACATCTCTGTCAAAAGTTCTCACAGTTGCAACGTAAACACCCGCCATATTTTCATTCGTTTTTTCTTAAAGATGCTCCACCGCCGACAGGGCAGAAATGATATTCATCATTTGAACAATAATTGGTGTTTAATCGTGTATATATATGTCTAATTAACACAAGAAATAATATGAAATAATTCATTTCGCTATTGGTGCATGCGCAATTAGTACTTCATTCCATATAGGATAAACAGTGTTAAGACTTACATGTAGATCTAGTGACACGGAATTTTTTCGGGATGCAATTAATTATTTTTCATATTTTTAACTTAAAGTAAAATTAGAAGCTCAAATTTTTCAATGGTGGTAATGGTGTAAAGTAAGTAACTTTTGCAACTGAAGAAAAAAACTAAATCGTCTGCTCCTGTTTTTGATAGCGAAAATCTTTAATCTGGTTCCCTTTTGTACTGTCAGTTTCCTTCCGGTTCAAACGCTCAAGTGATAAAGATTTTGGCGTATCTAAAGCACGAACAAGAAACGGGAAGGGAAAAAATTAGACTTTCGTTCTTCGGATTTCCGGGCGGCTGAAATAGGGGCGGGATTTTTTTTTATATTTATTTTTCTAACTTTTCCATTTTAGGGGCGGGAAATCCCGAAAAACTAGGTTTCAAATTGGTGTGACCTTAATTTATATGATAACAGTGGTGACAGGTGTACACTGTAAACTTTAAGTGTTAACTTAATCCATTTATGGTGTTTTTAAAGTGTAACTTAACACCAATATCGGTGTAAAAAAAAAACCCGGTAACACCGTTCCTGGTGTAAAGTTAATCCAAACAATGAAAAGTGTATTGTTTATCCAAATTTGGTGTAACATCATTCCAAAGTTGGTGTAAGTATGCAATGTTACACCAAAATGGTGTTACTTTACACCAAATTCTCACTTAAAAGAGTAACGTTACACCCCGGTGATGTTACTTTACACCAACTTTTCACCTAAAAGGGTAACCTTACACCACAGCGGTGTTACTTTACACCAGCACCAGATCTAAGTGGGACTTTAAAATAATCCATTTTCATTTTCGAAATATTGTAGACTAGTAGCCTCTCAAATTGAATCATTACAGCAAAACGCCAACCAATAACTATAGGCAGAGATTTAAATATAACTATATACTATTTATATATACTATATAAATCTCTGCTATAGGGTATCAAATTAAAATTCTGTAAATACCATGACACTTTTCGAAACGTGTTGTGTCTTTTAGAATGAGCACATCCATTGTTTATTTCCTGTGTATAACGTAAGGAAATATAAGATGGTTACTACAGAGTCACATATATCTTTCACTAGTTCTTAATGATAATCATTTTCATTGTGCGTGCTTTCTCGTTGGCCTGACGTGACATTACATTACCGGGTTACCATCGTGGTTCTAACTTGTCAATCGTCCATGGTCAGAGTTAACATCAGAAACATCGATTCATGGATATGGGAGCTCTTCCTGTTTCCAACCTAGTTTCACCTAGATTCACATATCGTATATGCTGTTCCAGACTTCCCTGGCAAGATGGAAAAGACACCAGATCCACATTCTGCGGAAGGTTGAGTTGGTTCTCCTTAATTCGTATGAAGCACAATTCCTCATTCTTGTGAACCTCAGTGACCATAGGTGGCACAAGTGGATTCTTTGAGGTCATAAATGAGGTCTGCAGTGAAAGCACTGTAGAGAACTTTTTACTGGAGAGTCTTAAATGGTCTCTTTACGCATACACCAGATGTGACACAACCAGCACCTTCAAGGGAGTTGGAAAAGTCAGACCAATGAAAAGCATTTAACATTTATGGCCTCATTAATGACCTCGATGATATCACCTGTGCCATTTATGGTTGCACGAGGGTCCACAAGATTGATGAATAGTACTTCATACGAATTATGGAGCTATGTGCTAAGGAGAACCAATTCCACCATTGGAAGAATGTAGATCTGGTGTAATTTCCATATGCCGGAGAAGTCTGAAACAGCATATACGTACGATATGTTAGAATCTGAAAGAGATCCCACTTCCCTGAACCTGTTGTTCCTGATATAAACTCTGGTCATGGATGGGTCATAAACGATGACAGGTTAGAACACTGGTAATGGAGTGTCACATCAGCTCATCGACATCGAAGACGACGCTCACTTACTTTCGACGAATTGGATACTGATATCTCGATTACTCTGATTCGGACTGCATGTACCAGCTACCAGATATGCCGAGTCTCTTCAGTGGATAGTGCAGTGAGGCGAGAAAGCACGCACAATGATAATGGTTATCATTGAGAACCAGTGAAAGACATATGTGACATTGTAGTAACCATCTGACATTTTGCTTATGCTATGCATAGGAAATAAACAACGAATCTGCTCATTTTCAAAGACACAAACGTTTTGGAAACTGTTAATGATATTAACGGAAACACAGGCTTAGACTGGGTTACATTTGTTACGCTATCAGTTGGTGTTGTGCTGTAATAATTATTTTTGAGAGGCTGTTAATCTACAAAATCTAACAATAATTCTTTTTTGCATTTCTATATATTTTTGTTGTTGTTGCTGTTGTTTTTACTGATTGATAGGAGTTTAAATAAATGATTACGAGTAATAATATGTTGTTGGGAAACATCTTTGCTGCGTCAAGCCAAGTATGAAAAAATTGCTGAAAAATCACATTTTTGAGCTTAAAATCTTATTTTTTCATTTCTTGCGTACAAATCACTACATTTATTGGATTATTTGGTCCTGATATGTATTTGTTGTTCTATTGTGGTCATTTTGATACCTCATTTGTCTATTTTAGTTGAAAAATATCAGTCTTATGACTATTCTTCATTTTTTAGTGAAATTCGAGATAGTGGCCATCTTAATGACGTCATAACCGGAACTTATACAATGTTAACATTGGTTTTTGTTGTTTTTGTTGTTTAAACTGATTGATAAGTGGTCAAAAAACTTATGAGAAATAATAGTTTGCTGTTAGGAAACATTTTTGCTGCGTCAAGCCAAATGTGTAAAATTTGTTGAAAAATCACCATTTTTGAGCTTAAAATCAGATTTTTTCATTTCCTGCGTAGAAATCACTACATATATCGGATATTTTGGTCCTGGTATGTATTTTTTGTTCTATTGTGGTCATTTTAATACCTCATTTGTCTACTTCGGTTGGAAAATGTTAATGTTATGACTATTTTTCAATTTTTAGTGAAATTCGAGATGGCGGCCATCTTGATGACGTCATAACCGGAAGTTCATCCCAACTTATGCAGTGTTAACATTTTGATTTGTGATCAGTGGGTCATAAGGGTTCAAAAAAAATATTGGTTCGGAGGTTTTTTTTTTGGGGGGGGTGCATGTGGGACCCTCCTAGCCCATGGCCTATTTATCAACCCTTTTTTAAAGGTATCTACGTGTACAATTTATCTCCCCACATATGATATTAATGTACATGTTACGTACAACGTACAGTCAGTGGCCATAATAATTTAATTAAGTACGCAAGTGAATATTTTTCTGTATATTATTAGTAATTTTACATATTTTTAATTGTTATTCCTAAAGTAATTTTACATTCAATCGTAACAAGATTTTATGTACTGACTAAGGACATTTTTGCACCCTATATATATTATCTAAAATATATGCCGTGCCATATTTATCAATAAATCGATCCTAAATGTAGACATGTAATTTTTATGACGCCATTTTACCATAGACAAAGAAGGAAATGGCGGCGTCATCAAACAATATTTTGATGTAATCGTTCACAACTCACACATATTGCAACGGAAGAACATGTACATTATTTCAAAATAAGCTTTAGATAAGTAGTTTTTATATTGTCAACTTTGAAGTTTTTATGGTTGCATAAAGGAGTTTTAAAAAATGTAAAATTACTAATAAAATATAGTATTTAGAATCGCTTGCGTACTGTATTATGGGCACTGACAAAGTTAGTAATTCAGGTTTTGATTTTTAATACATATACAGCAATGAAATGTACAAACATGAAAACCGTTGACTGTATACTATACAAACCCATTCTCAACTGTACATGTATTAGAATGTATAAAAGTATACATGTACTGTACACGTAAATGTTTCCATAATGAACAAATTAATCAAATGCAGGTACATTGTACTATGACTCTCTAATGAATTTACATATTTTTTTAAAGTCTACACAATCAATAAATAACAAGAATCTCGGAACCATATACACTTGACAAACAGGAATATACAATGTATTTCATAGCTAAAAGTTTGCAACGACATAATCATATAAATAGATTTATCTCTGTTGTTTCATAGTTATACGTATACCCTGAATAGGAATTTATAGACTCTTTAATCTTAACATATATAATTATATAAAGTTAGTCCCTTAAATTACCAAGTGATAAATTTTCAGAAGAACAAGATGCTTTGTGGTTTGTTTTGGGTTTTTTTCAGGGTGTAGATGGTGCTATAAACACACATGTACAGGAACCACCATTTGGGAAGACGGTTACACCGATCTTGGATGAAGGTTACTCCAATGTTGGAAGAAGGTTACACCGATCTTGAATGAAGGTAACACCAATTTGGAATGAACATTACACCAATCTTGGATGAAGGTTACACCAATTTGGGAAGAAGGTTACACCGATATTGGATGAAGGTTACACCAATTTAGGATGCAGGTTACACCGATCCTGGATGAAGGTTACACCAATTTGGGATGAAAGTTACACCTATTTTGGATGAAGGTTACACCGATTTGGGATGAAGGTTAAACCAATTTTGGATGAAGGTTACACCAAGTCGGGATGAGGTTACACCGATCCTGGATGAAGGTTTAGTTTAAACATATTTTATTTGAACAAAGTCAAAAGGAATTAGGCACAAGTTATACAACTTAGAATTGCCCTCTCCCATACAAATGTATATGATGTTACATAATCAAACATACAATAGCAGCATTAATGATTGTATATCAAATTATATGTAAAAGAAAGAAAGAAAAAAGAAACAAACAAACATTAATAATTATTGGTAGTCACATTTGATTTGTTTAGCCATACCAGCACCCACGTTTTATAGCTACATGTAAAATTGTTTCAACATTTGACATTCATGACGTGACTAATTCCATACAATTGAACATTAATTTTGTAAACAATCTAAAATGATATATAAATGATTTTACAATTAATATCTTACAAATACATTTTGGCATTAATGTTCTTTTAGAAAAAATATCATGAAACAAGTTTTGATAATGAAATGCCAGCAATCATCATTTAGCAATCAGTGAATGTTGTTCGATCAAACAAAGCGATTGGTATTTCTTATATATTCTTGAATTGTCAGGCGTATGCTTTCATTATCTTTCGGACTAAGTGTATCAGAACCATTAAGTATCAACTTCAAATTAATATTCGTATTATACAAAGACAATTTTCTCATAAGTATGACACGGTGGTCATTGAATTGGTCACATTGGGAAAATAATGAAATGCATTTTCTATAGGAAATAAACAACGACAAGATGGTGATAAAACTAAATTAACTTTGAATAAATCAGCATTTAACGCACTGCAACCATGACGAAGTCTTGTATGCATAATATCAAGTTTTCTGTTTCCAACTGACCGTCTTGCTACAGTCTTTCTGTTTGATTAGAGTTTTAAATTTTGTAACAGTTTCTGAAGATCTTACTGTCAAATCTAATGAATTCCAAAGCTTCACTGTACTGGGAAGAAACGATTTTTCAAATAGCACTAGGCGACACCTAGGGGATACATAATCATGATTATTTCTTAAGTTATAAACGGTACGTTCATTAACCCTATCATGTAAAATATCATGTAGATAAGAAGGAGCTATATTATGATGAATTTTATAAAATAATGATAATTTTTTCTGCTTCCGTCTTTCCGATAATGTGTCCCAACCAGTTTCCATATATAATGAATTTCTACTTGCGAAAGAGGTTAAACCTGTAACTATTCTGGCAGCTTCTAATTGTATTTTTTCTAATTTTTCTGAATCTAAATTGGTGCATCCATCCCACACCTCACTCGCGTATTCCAATAAAGGTCTAATAAACACAGTATATAATTTAGACAGCGTTTCCCCTTTTAATGTAAATTTCAACTTGCGCAAAACTGACAAATGCCGTGAGGCGGAGTTAGCGATATTAGTAATATGCGTTTCCCATTTCATATTTTCATTCAGAGTTATACCCAAGTGTTTGTGTAAACCACCGTTAGTCAAGATCGTGTTATCAAATTGCAAATTAATATCTAATTTTTCGAGAGAACCGTTAAATAAAACTACTTCGGTTTTATTAGGATTAAAATTTACTTTCCATTCCCTTGACCAGCGCTCTATAATTGATAAATCATGATTTATGTGTTGTTCAATATCTTGGATGTTATTTGAAGAATACGCGAGAGAGGTGTCGTCAGCAAACATTCTTGATAAGGAAAACAAATGCTCAGATATATCGTTTATGAATATCAAAAATAACAATGGTCCAAGAACCGACCCTTGAGGAACGCCAGCTTTTAAATAACCAGGATTTGAGTAACAATCACCAATAACGACAATTTGATTTCTATCACTTATATAATCTTTTACCCAATTATAGATATTTCCCCTGATACCATATGAAAAGAGTTTTTTAAGTAATCCACGATGCCATACCCTATCAAATGCTTTTGAAATATCGAAAAATACCATACATGTTTGTTGTTTATTTTCTAATGATACACATATATTATGATAAATTTCTAAAAGTTGGGACACGGTAGAGTGTCCCGGAAGAAAACCAGACTGATACTTATATAGAAGATTGTTATCGATGACAAAATTATGCAGATGTTTATAAATAGCCCGCTCAAAAACTTTACTTACAGTACTTAGAAGTGAAATCGGCCTGTAATTAGAGGTTAGAAAACGTTCACCCTTTTTGAATATAGGCGTTACCACAGCAGTTTTCCATTGACTAGGAAATTTACACTGTCTCTTGGATAGATTAAAAAGTAATTGCAAAGGAAAACACACGGTTTCAGCTGTGTTTTTTAACATTTCGTGACTAATAGTATCTTTACCAGTAGCTTTATTTAGCTTAAGAGTTGAAACAATATCTTTAACTTCTTGAACAGAAAAAAATACAGTTTCAATGGTATTTTGACATCTCGATGGAAATTCTGGTATGTTACATGGTTCATCAATAATTTCAGATATGGAACAAGAAAACGAATTCAGTAAATCAGTTTTTTTCTTGTTATCGTACACTAGTGTACCATTACCACTATCATATAATGGGGGGATAGATTCTGATAAAGCAGATTTTCCAATTAGACGATGCATCAATTTCCAATATGATTCTGAATCGTGTATAGCAAAATTGTCTATAATTCCATTAATATTTTCAAAAAAGGATACTTTAGCAATTTTTTTCATATTGTTAACCCGGTTTCGTTGGTGTTTAAATCTCAATATATCACCTGGACTATTAGAGCTACGTGTTTTTTTATGCAAACGATCTCTTTTTCTAATTTCAGTGCGTAATTCCGAGTTGAACCATGGTTTGTCATTTTTTCTGATAGTTACTATTTTTCTGGGTATACACATATAAGCAAAGTTTAGAAAGGAGTCAGTGAAAATTTCACAAGCTTCGTCAACGGAACAATTTTCAAATCTCTCTTGCCATGGAAATTCTCTGATTAATTTATTGAACTGATCATAGTCGGCATATTTATACAACCACATGTTACGCTGGTATGTTTTAGTAATGTTTTCTGTCAATTTAACAACCGCATGGGTAGCTGAATGGTCGCTAATTTCATTATTGACAGGAATTACAGAAGATTCAATAACATTTACAGTATCACTGACAAGTATAGGATCGATAAGTGTACTGGAATGAGCAGTGACACGAGTAGGTTCATTAATCACATTAGATAAACTAAAAAGAAGAAGAAGCTCATTGAGTCTATGATTTCGAACTCTAAGTAAGTCAATATTTATATCGCCAAATATGAGGACATTAGAACTGATACCAAGAGCACTCTCGATGGATGATTGAAAATTGTCCCCAAAAGGCATATTTGATCCTTCAGGACGATACACAGTGCATATAAGATAAGAACAATTAGTGAAATTTAACTCAACCCAGATAATCTCTCCCCCATCAAATTCCAAATCATGTCTACGTTTAAAATGAACGTCGTTTGATATGTAAACCATAACACCACCCCCAAAACAGTTTCTATCAAGTCTTATGGGCTCTGAATATCCCTCTATCAATACATCAGAATTTAAAACGTTTTCATCTAAGTGTGTTTCAGTTAAAAGTATACATGTGTATTCATTAGCCAGCTGTTCAATATCTCCAATTTATTGCGTATACTCCTTGCATTGAGGTGAAAAAATGATAATTCATTTTGCTCATGCTCGGGTCCGGGATTAGTTTCAATATCATTGCTTAGGATCAATATCAATAAAAATGTTAATTAATGATTATGGTTTGCTAAAAGAGGCTTATGATACTGAATACTAATGGTCATTCCATATTTCACAATCTGATTTAAGACGTTTAAAAACAATACTAAACAAATGAAAAAGAATAGATAAAAAAGATAACATACATTTATAGTGCAGTGATTCAATAACGCCATGAGTTTTTAAATAGTGTGTCCCAACCGCCGCTCTATATTGATCTATGTCAATACCCATTTACATAATAAAAACGACTAGCATCTATACATAGTGGAGCGACGAGACACACATTTTGAATAACCAAATGCTGGGTACTGGTATGGAACAAAGTATCAAATAAAAACGGAGACAAGCAAATGAAAAACAGAGAACAAAAAAAGCAAGATAAACATAATAAGTAATCAGAAACAGATTCCTTCATTCCTTCTATCAAGAGGGATTGGCAGCAAAAGAAATAATATGAACGGTATTTGAATATCCTTGCTTTCTATTAATAAACTGACAACATATAGACATAGATCTTTTCAACATTAACCATTAATAGTTGTACATATTTATCAAAACATATATACAATACATGTTCAAATCAAAAGGATAGTGGTGAAAGTGGGGTTTGTATTTTTGAATTTTGATTGTGGACCTTATTAATTAATTAATTAGTTAATTCACACATTGCTATATCTAAATATCTATACATTTCCTACAAATACCTAGATACGTGTATAAACTAAATTTCCTGGTAAGTAATTGGTAAATATATTGTATACAAAATTTGCTTAATACCAATTAATTAAATCTATTGGCAACAAAGACATGTACTATTCAATTTTGGTGCTATATGATGAGATACAAAGGGCTAGAATTCTAATATGAGAAATGTATTCAAAGGTGTATTCAATAAGGTAATGTTATATTAATAACATTACAAATGATATTTTATATATCAGTGTCTTGGGTCACGAATGTCTATTTCGTAATGGGTTCGGATAAGAACTTTACGGCTGTCTGGAGTTTCTTTCAGAAATATGCGCCCATCCATCGTCCAGAATGCGTAGATACTTTTATCGTTTTTCAGCTGGAGTAGATGTGAAATTAGACCTTGGCGGTATTTCGTTAGGTCTTCCGTTATGAATGTTCTGTTCGGGTTACGCGCCAGTTTCGCTTTCGCCATGATGAAGGTTACACCAATTGAGGATGAAGGTTACACCTATATTGGATGAAGGCTACACCAATTTAGGAAAAAGGTTACACCTATTTTGGATGAAGGTTACACCTATCCTGGATTAAGTTTACACAAAAAAGGTGGCCCCACAGCTGCCTCCTTTTTTGGTGTAACGTTACACCAAATTTTTTAGGATTAAGGTTAACCAAAAAGGTGGCACCACAGCTGCCTCCTTTTTTGGTGTAACTTAACTCCACAGGTGTAAAGTACTGGTGTAACTTTACGCCAGTGGTGTAACCTAAAAATTTGATGTAACGTTGCACCAAAAAAGGAGGCAGCTGTGGTGCCACCTTTTTTTGGTGTAACTTAACACTCAAAAGTTTACAGCGTAGTACTTACGGTAAGCTAATAACTTTTGCGACTCTACAAAATTATAAATCTTGGTCTTACATTCCAATTTCAAAAATTGAAATTTTCGGAAAAGTAGTGGGCCTTTAAGTTAAGTTTTCTGTTTAAAATACAATAAATAGCTATTAACGTTAAGTGCATGTTATTTTGCAGAGCGAAGAAATAGCTTCCGTAGAAAGAAAACAAACCTATATATGTAACCTGCTATCCTCTCTTCAAAATCGCGACCAACCGTTGACAGAACATTTGTGAAAAACAAATAATCATAAACCACTTAGTTATACCAGTTTGATTTATATATATCTTTAAAAAAATACTTCCCAGGTTAATGACCATGCATGTGTTATAGTGTTTACTCACCAGACCTGTCGCTGTCTATCCGAGCCCCATCTACAGTTATATAGTGTCATTATACATTAACACATTTAATACCCGATATTTGATATATGGAAGACTGATGCGTTAAGATAAAACTACGCCTCAGAAACTTTAAAAGTAACGGTGTTATACAATACAATTAGATATTATGCCTTTAAGGTGTTTAGACCGACGTGGCAGGTGCCTCTGGTTATTTAATTCCATGGTTTATAAGCATGTGCGAATTAAACAGGTTCGTTTAAAAGTACGATTTGCCATTAACTAAACGAATTTGCATATATTTTCCATCGAAGACAACAGTAAATGCATGCACGGGGCTTAATCGGCGGTAACGGTAGCTCGCGCAACAAATACCATTGCAGGTTGTGCACCACTCCATGCCGATACTTTGTAGTGAGTGTAGTGTAGTTTTATCGCCCGATATGGTTGAATGATCAAACACCTGATACAAGACAGATGATGTCATATGATTTTCATTGTAGTATTTGATGATATTTTAATGTTGGAACATCTAATCTCTTTTGAATGCCTATAGTAAGGACATTTGGGGTACATTATGTGTACTACTCCGCCCAATACACTAACCGATAGTTTGATGTCTTATCTAATGTAATGTAAACTTATCTTCACCTTTCAAATATACATGTATTTAAAAAGAGAAATTTTGAAATTAAGAACATAATGTCGACTTACCACAGGTGGTAGAGGTGAATGGTCATTGCTGAAGTCCAAGCATATATACCAGGGGCGTAGGAAGCGGGGGGCAGGGTGGGTGGCAACGGCTTCCCCCCCCCCATCCCCAGGATGGGGGGCTTATGTCTTTTTGCCCCCCCCCCCCCCCCCCCCATTTTCGCCGACTGAAATTTTCTAAAACTTCTTATTTGAAAGAAAAAAAAGGGTCCACCTGCACATTTTTCGCACTTCATTCTAGAAAATTTTCCGCTGCGCGACGCATTTCCTAAAACGTTCAAGCACATAATGTCAAACTTTAAATAGCAAAAATTCAATACACACGAAATAGACTAAAATGTCCATCAAGGAATTCTATGTACAATTTTAAAAAATGTCTCTTAAAAGACCAATTTGTTTATATGTCTTAGCGAGACAATTAATTCATTTTTTATATTACACAACAATGTGCCGATGGTGTGAAGCCGGTATCTTCAGATCGAGTAGGGTTGCACAATGTTATGGCGACCCAATTATCATTTCTAAATGCAGGTAGCTTTAAATCGAAAAATTACCATGTTAAGAACGCTTTATAAGAATTAAAATACATAGTAAAACTCATCTCCGCCATACTAAATCGTAATTTTTTCCTCCGGGGAAACCCCCGGACCCCCTAACATCAAATTCTCGCGCCTTTGGGCGCTCGCAAATTTAACAAAAATGCATCGTAAAACTCATCTAAGTCATTCTAAATCGTATTTTTTTCGGGGGAGACACCCGGACCCCCCAAACATCAAAATCTCGCGCTTTCGGGCGCTCGCAAATTTTTCAAAACTCATTTAAGCTATTCTAAATCGTAATATTTTCCCGGGGAGGCCCCGGACCCCCTAAACACCAAAATCTCGCGTTTTCGGGCGCTCGCAAAATCATCAAAATACATTGTAAAACTCCTCTCAGCCATTCTAAATTACAATATTTTCCCGGGGGTCACCCTCAGACCCCAAAATCACAAAACGCTCGCGCCTTCGACGCCCACACGCTAATTTGGCCAATTTGCGTATTCGTTATTTTCTTTTAGTGACCCCACTGTCTATAAATGTGTACTGTTTTCAATTTCAATTCTTTTATTACTTTCGGCCATTCGGCCTATCAGTCATACATATATTGAACATAAATTTCAGCATGACATATACAATATTTATATCATATAGAGAATGTAATATAAATGTATAGTTACAACATGTACTTTTATCTAATAAATGAATCATAATGACTACATATCAGTCTATACCTTGATTATTTCTTAGTTTTGATGCCTCGTATATATATTTTCCTAATGAACGTAACTCCTTTATATTTTTCACTCTTAATAACTCAATTAATTTAAATACAGATGGGTTTTTCCAGTAGTAACTCTTAATATATTTTTTTCTGACATTATTGTATTTGTTACATTGCAGGATAAAATGATATTCGTCTTCAATTTCTCTTGAATCACACATACTACAAAAACGTCTTAATCTTGGAGTATTATTATATCTACCAGCTTCAATAGCTAAACAGTGTGAAGATAAACGCAACTTGGTAAGACAAACTCTATACCGTTTATCAATATATTTCGTGAGATAAAAAGGCAAGGTAATATTATCAACAACATATTTATATATATGGCATTTTGGAGATGCCTCCAATAAAGAATGTAAATGTTGTTTGGCTTGGTCAAAAATTCTAAGCTTAATCATTGGCAAAATGTTATTACTACAATTTCCATATAGTTGCTGGTTTTCCCAAACATATCCAAAACCAAGTGAAAAAAGTTCATTTTTAACAGCAGTGACCCAATTAAAACAATTTCTTGTGTTACCATTTCTTAGAAATTCATATGATCGATTTAAGATGCAATTTTTGAATTAATTAATTTAAACCAATATTTGATAATTCTAAATTTCCTGTAATATTCCAATGGATATTGTCCTAACTCACAGTAAATCATAGAATTTGTGGTAGATTTTTTTAGTTAAAGATGCTTGACAAATGGTTTTTTTC
Organism: Argopecten irradians; assembly: GCF_041381155.1. Taxonomy (NCBI): domain Eukaryota; kingdom Metazoa; phylum Mollusca; class Bivalvia; order Pectinida; family Pectinidae; genus Argopecten; species Argopecten irradians. The sequence continues at coordinate 40,877,665 of NC_091135.1, read as the reverse complement.
ACTATTAAAAACAGGAGCAGATGATTTAGTATTTTTCTTCAGTTACAAAAGTTACTTACTTTACACCATTACCATCATTGAAATGTTTGAGCTTCTAATTTTACTTCAAGTTAGAAATGTGAAAAATAATTAATTGCATCCCGAAAAAATTCCGTACCACTATATCTTATATGGAATGAACTACTGAATGCGCATGCACCAAAGGCAAAATAAATTATTTTATATTACTTTTTGTGTTAATTAGACTAATATATACACGATTATTGTTCAAATGATGAATATAATTTATGCTCTGTCGGCGGTGGAGCATCTTTAAGTATTTGTTTGCAAAAATGAGTATGAATCTTTTCAATGTCATTTGCTTTTGACGAGCCCCATACTTCACAACCATAGTTTAAGATACTCCCTATATATGTATCAAAAAGATGTAGCATAGTTACAATATTTCATTTCATATTGTTAGATTTTTTAAAGAGGGCAAACATGGCTTTGCGGCCTTGATTTGATAATTGGCTTTGGATACTTTGAAATTTATTTTTGAATTTCAAACATACTCCTAAATATGTGAATTCATTAACACAAACAAGATCACTGCCTTGATATGTCCATTTCTCGTTAGCATGTACAGTACCACCTTTTCGGAAAACAATAACCTTTGTTTTTTCTGTATTAACAGCTAGTTTCCATTTATTAGAGTACCTTCCTAGGTTATCTAGTAAATCTTGCAGACCCTGAACAGTCTCCGAAAATAACACCATATCGTCAGCATAAAGCATCAGAAATAAACTCAGATCTTGAAAGTCATATTGCGAATTACAATGAGATATGAAGAAGGATTCAAAATCATTAACATATAAAGAAAAAAGTATTGGGGAGAGAATTTCTCCTTGGAAGAGACCGATTTTGTTATCAAAAAAGTCTGAGATTTGACCATTAAGACTTACACATGATTTCACATGCCCATATAAGGATTTAATCAATTTGAGGAGTTTCCCTCGTATTCCTAACTTTGACAATTTAAACCATAAATGTATACGATCTACACGATCGAACGCTTTTTTGAAAGTCAACAAAACAGCAGTATAAACGTTTGTTATTACTAAAAGACTTTGTAATTATTGAATGTAACGCAAATATAGCATCAATTGTGCTCATTTCAGGACGAAAACCAAATTGAGCATCTGATAAAACGTCGTAAGATTCACTCCATTTCAGCAATCTACGATTCAATATCGATGTAAAAAGTTTACCAAGACAACTTAATAGACTTATACCTCTGAAATTACTAGGATTTGATTTATCTCCTTTTTTGTGTACCGGAGTGATTACAGCTCTAGACCATTCAGCGGGAAAATATCCCGAATTTAAAATGCTATTGAATAAAGAACAGAGTGCCGGTAAAAGTAAAGTTTTCCCGTATAATAAACATTCATTTAAAATACCATCCATCCCGTGAGCTTCCCGTAAATGTGTACAAAGATTAAATTTAATGATATAAGAAAAAATGTACATAAAGCATATACGGTTGGAAGTTGAGTTAATCTCCTCCTGTAGGTGTGGCGGGGGGGGGGGGGGGGGTTACAAAATATTTGAGCAAAATATTGGAGACCTTTGCCCCCCATTACGTTTCATCTTCCTACGCCACTGTATTCAGTAGGTTTATAAAGGAATTGCTGTTTAAGTTATATGTGCCTTAGAGAAAATTTTGTCATTTTGTTTTTTTCTCCGATAATCCATCTGAAAACCCATAAGGTTTGAGTAATTAAGCCGTGAAAATAATTCAGATTGAAAGTAAAAAAATCATGTATGGTGCCTCATAAACATTATTCATAAAACAAACAGCACGGCACAAGTAGGACATATTACAAACAGAACAAAATATTTCATTTCTTTGGTTTTGTGTTTGTTTTGGTACTTGTAAACAGACCTTTTCGTATATGAGTATCAGTTGATGCATATGCCCTCATACATCTCATGAACGTAACTTTTTTCTATTGTTTGTATAATTTATCACTATCAAAAACATGTTTTTTCTTGATTTATTAATTATTTTTGTCAATATCTAATCAGCTGATAAATTTAATTTATCCTCATGTTATGTTATGTAATTTGTACTTGTATTTTGCTACTTTAATATATTATGTTTTATTATTATGTACTATTCAATTTGGAGGCTAATAAAGAAATATTCAATTTGGAGGCTAATAAAGAAATAGTAATGTTACATTTAATTAATTGATTAATTTAAATCGTTTATGAAATGATGTAGCATTAACGGTAATATATTAAAGTTTGGGACTGAACTTATTTTAACAGTTACATTTAAGAAAATAAAATCCGCTTTGTGTTAAGGTATGTCTTTTATTTATGCATATTTAATAGCTATAGAAGTAATATACATGCATTCTGTCATTGCCCTTTTTAATTAAAATTACTATGAAACAATGATATGTTAAACCAATATAGGCATACAGAAGAACAGCTACATGTAATAAAAAGTTATTATAAATATTGCCAACATGAATTAGTTCATACCTTCATGATTCAATAATAACTGTGAATTTTTTTCCTTATGATGAAGGTCGTTTTAGTTTTGATATTTCACACTGATGAGTTCAGAAACACAAAATAAATATCTAATAAAGACTTGTTACTTTTCTATACGGTTTTAACATCTGTATATATAATAACACACAGAAATCTGCTCTCCAAATGTATTATCAAAGTCTGGTGAGCGTCTCTATGTATGTCGAGGTATATATCAGAAATTAATCCCTGTCCAAGATTTATATATAATGTTAATAAAGCTGTTGTGTTTATCCAGCCAGACGGTCATTGTTTACGTCATGTGGTCAGCGAAGCTTACCGAACCTATTCAACAGGTTTGTATACAAACATGTTTGTGCACGGATTAGTGCGAGAGTGTTGATAACTGGCATTGCAGTCCAACTTATTAACTTTTACTATAAGAACATACCTACAAGTATATACCACATCGACAAGTGACATTGACAAGGGTACATGTGATATTTACAAAATGAAGAATTTTGTATATGTACTCTATACAGTTTTACTTTCCAGCTATATATATGGTAAGTTTTATAATAATTTTGTCTTTTTGAAGACTTAACTGGTATCCACAGTGCATGCTTTTTATTATTTTTTTTGTTTTGTTTCGATCCCTACAATTAGTTTATCGTTATTTTTCGGAACTTAACTTGTTACACACATTCTTTATTCGTAATTCTTCTTATTGCATTATTACGTAGGCCTCTGTTGGAATCTCATTCTCGGGACGTTGTACATTTTATAGATTTCACGGTTACTATTAAAATGATATACAACTATGGAGATTGCAGCGGAGGCCTCGCGCATGGATATTATATCGGCCACACAGACACTATGAATTTTGATTAGATGACTTTCAACAATCTAGAGTAATGTTTGTCATAAACGGGCTTAAATCGTCTTAATTACGGCACATTGTATAGATGCGTAGGATGATTTATAAAGGATGATTATCGCTCTTTCCAACGGTAGTAACCGCTATTCTCTAACCGCTAAAGGTAGGTAGGTTAGAAATTTGGAGTCTAATGGCTTGCCACCCTTCTCGCATTTATCGTTTTTTGATATAGACCTCTAAAACGTCTAAAAATGGTCTTAGGGCACTCTGGTGGGTCCATGATTACATAATCTGTAACTAATTACTGTGACAAAAAATAACTGACGAAACAAGTTGTTGCGCGCCCGCTCCTGACCCCATTTCGATATTCCAGGCGTTACTATCACTGACGTTATATTCACCCCTGCATGGGCTATCTTATAGTGAAACTGAAGGCAGCAGAAAACACAGGTAAATTGATCCTTTGAAGTAAAAAAAAAATAAAAAATATCGAATAACGATAAACTGTGTACTGTGACTGTGTAGCATTGAAGTTGGCCGCTGCTCTCTCTGTAATCTTCAGAGGAAATCTCTGCAGGTTTATAATTGGTCAGATTTTTTCTTCTGAACTGCCTTCAATTCATTATGAGATAGTACAGGGGTGGATTTAACGTTAGTGATAGTAACCCCTGGAGTATCGGGGATGTCCTAACCCCGGTCCAAATAACACAGGTAAAAGAGATGTACTTTCAACTGGTTCTTTTTCCTGATTTCAGACGCCTTTGGTGGAGAACATTGTGAAGCCTCGTCTCAGACTTTGACGGTAAACCAGTACTGTGAAGTGGGCGGATGTTGTATTCCCGGTAATCTACAAACACTGTCGAAAAATTCAGAACTATGCTGTGTCAATTTCCTCATCGTCATACTCATCTGTGTGTTCATCGGTCTCCCGATTTTTGTCCTCACAGCTATCTGTTTAGTCATCGTCATCATAAGATGTGTAAAAACAAAAAAGCAAACATCCATAACTTCACTTCCAGTGGCAAGGAACAATCAACCACAGGAGCGTAAGTAAAATGTTTTCTTAAACTTAGCCTTAATCTGCGTTATCAGTTACCCTCTTTGAGCACAACTTGTTAGGGTTTGTTTTCTACATAGGACGCTCGAGACGTGTGCGTTTGTTTCTTGAAATTGATGTACGAAATTGCATTGGAAGTACGAAACGTTTACGTGTGTTTGTTTCATTGGAAGTACGAAACGTTTATGTGTGTTTGTTTCATTGGAAGTACGAAACGTTTACGTGTATTTTTCTTAGCACTAGAAGTACGAAACGGTATACGTGTGCTTGTTTCTTAAAAACATTAATAACAAAAGCACAACACCAAATATATGCAAGCACGAAACAGTAGAGATCGTTTTTGCTGTCTAAAGTTAACTACCGCGCGGCATTTAGGACGACGGCGGGAAACATAAAACGACCCGTTATGAAAATTAACATTTTATTTATTCTAATTAATCAGTTCTGAAGGTGATGATAAGTGTGCTAGTAAACGTATAGTTAATAACTTCTGCGACTCTACAAAATTATTGATCTCGTTTTACATTCCTATTTTAAAAATTTAAAAGCCGTTTCGGAAAGGTAGTGGCCCTTTAAGTGTATTTGCTGCACTAGAAGTACGAAAGGTATACGTGTGCTTGTTGCACCGGAAGCACGAACGTACGACAGATTTACGTGAGTTTGTTACATTGGAAGTACGAAACGTTTACGTGTGTTTGTTGCATTGGAAGTACGAAACGTTAACGTGTGTTTGTTGCATTGGAAGTACGAAACGTTTACGTGTGTTTGTTGCATTTGAAATACGAAAGGTTTACGTTTTTGTTGCATTGAAAGTACAAAAGGTTTACGTGTGCTTGTTGCATCGGAAGCACGAAACGTTTAAGTGTGTGTGTTGCATTGGAAGTACGACAGGTTCACGTGGGTTTGTTACATCGGAAGTACGAAACGTTTACGTGTGTTTGTTACATTGGAAATACGAAACGTTTCGTGCGTTTGTTACATTGGAGGTACGAAAGGTTTACGTGGGTTTGTTACATTGGAAGTACGAAAGGTTTACGTGCGTTTGTGACAATTGAAATACGAAACATTTACGCATGTTTGTTACATTGGAAGTACGGAAATTTTACGTGCGTTTGTTACATTGGAAGTACGAAACGTTTACCTGTGTTTGTTACATTGGAAGTACGAAAGGTTTACGTGTGTTTGTTACATTGGAAGTATCGAAAGGTTTACGTGTGTTTGTTACATTGGAAGTATGAAAGGTTTATGTATGTGTGTTACATTGGAAGTACGAAATGTTTACGTGCGTTTGTTACATTGGAAGTACGAAAGGTTTCGTGCGTTTGTTTTGTTAAGTTACACCAAAAAAGATGGCACCACAGCTGCCTCCTTTTTTGGTGCAACGTTACACCAAATTTTTAGGTTACGCCACTGGTGTAAAGTTACACCAGTGGTGTTAAGTTACACCAAAAAAGGAGGCAGCTGTGGTGCCACCTTTTTGGTGTAACCTTAATCCTAATAATTTGGTGTAACGTTACACCAAAAAAGGAGGCAGCTGTGGTGCCACCTTTTTTGGTGTAAACTTAATCCAGGATAGGTATAACCTTCATCCCAAATCGGTGTAACCTTCATCCAAAATGGGTGTACCCTTTTTCCTAAATTGATGTAACCTTCATCCAAAACCGGTGTAACCGCATCCCAAATTGGTGTAACTTTCATCCAAAATTGGTGTAACTTTCATCCAAAATAGGTGTAACCTTCATCCAAAATTGGTGTAAACTTCATCCAGGATCGGTGTAACCTCATCCCAAATTGGTGTAACCTTCATCTCAAATTGGTGTAACCTTCCCAAATTGGTGTAACCTTCATCCAAAACAGGTGTAACCTTCATCCCAAATTAATGTAACCTTCATCCAAAATAGGAGTAACCTTCATTCCAAATTGGTGTAACCTTCATCCTAAATTGGTGTAACCGTCATCCAATATAGGTGTAATCTTCTTCCAAAGATCGGTGTAACGTTCATTCCAAATTGGTGTAACCTTCATCCAAGATAGGTGTAACCGTCTTCCCAAATTGGTGGTTCCTGTACACGTTTGTTTATAGCCCCATCTACACCCTGAAAAAATACAAAACAAACCACAAAGCATCTTGTTCTTCTGAAAATTTATCACTTGGTAATTTAAGGGACTAACTTTATATAATTATATATGTTAAGATTAAAGAGTCTATAAATTCCTATTCAGGGTATACGTATAACTATGAAACAACAAAGAGTTAAATTTATTTATATCATCATGTCGTTGCAAACTTTTAGGTATGAAATACATTGTATATCCCTGTTTGTCAAGTGTATATGGTTCCGAAATTGTTGTTATTTATTGATTTTGTAGATTAAAAAAATATGTAAAATCATTAAGGATTCATAGTACAATGTAACTGCATTTGATCAATTTGCTCATTATGGAAACTTTTATACATTCTAACAAATACACAGATGAGAATAGGATTGTATAGTATACAGTTAACGGTTTTCATTTTGGAACATTTAATTGTTGTATATGTATTAAACATCAAAATCTAAATCACTGTCTTTGTCAGTGGCCATAATACAGTACGCAAGCGATTCTAAATACTATATTTTATTAGTAATTTTACATTTTTTAAAACTCCTCTATGCAACCATAAAAACTGCAAAATTGACAACATAAAAACTACTTATCTAACGCTTATTTTGAAATAATGTACATGTTCTTCCGTCGCAATATGTGTAAGTTGTAAACGATTACATCAAAACAACGTTTGATGACGCCGCCATTTTCTTCTTTGTCTATAGTAAAATGACGTCATAAAATTATATGTCTACACTTAAGATCGATTTATCGATAAATATAGCACGGAATATATTTAGATAATATATAAACATGTATATATGTATGGTGCAAAAACTGTCCTTAGTCAGTACATAAAATCTTGTTACGATTGAATGTAAAATTACTTTTGGAGTAACAATTAAAGATATGTAAAATTACTAATAATATATAGAAAAATATTCACTTGCGTACTTTATTAAATTATTATGGCCACTGACTGTACGTTATACGTAACATGTTCATTAATATTATATGTGGGGAGATAAATTGTACATGTAGACATCTTTAAAAAAGGGTTCTAATTACTTACGCAATACATGTACAACCACCAGACTTGATAATGCCTTTAGTTCCCATAAGTATCTGTCGTGTCACAGGTATACACTTGGTTGGAAAAGTTTATATGCATTGTCATCTTTATAATGCCTGATCCGGTCTTGACCCAAACCACAATCACTATTGAGATCCACAAAGATATATCCAAACCCGATATCGGGTAGCTGGGACTTGCAATTTGACATCGTAAAAACATCCGGCATTAACAACCATCGTCCTCCTATTTCGAGATGTTTCTTCCTCGATAGACGATAAATTTAACTGGTCGGCAACTTCGGTAATTTTAAAAGTGCCCCTTTTTTGTTAGATGTTGTTATTCCCCTCTCTGTCAAATAATCTTTGAGCTGGCCGTCATTTTGTACAGAACATGCCTAAATAAAGTCCCTTAGGCCTATGGTTTGGTGTAAAGTAACACCATTGTGATGTAAGGTAACACTTCAAACGATGATCTGGTGTAAAGTAACACCGCTGAGGTGTAAGGTTACACTTTCAAGTTATGGTTTGGTGTAAAGTAACACCATTGTGATGTAAGGTAACACTTCAAACGATGATCTGGTGTAAAGTAACACCGCTGAGGTGTAAGGTTACACTTTCAAGTTAGGATTTGGTGTAAAGTGACACCACTGTGGTGTAAAGTTACCCTTTCATATTACGCTTTGGTGTACTGTAACACCACTGTGGTGTAAGGTTACCCTTTCATATTACGCTTTGGTGTAAAGTAACTTCACTGTGGTGTAAGGTTACCTTTTCAAGTTAGGATTTGGTGTACTGTAACACCACTGTGGTGTAAGGTTACCCTTTCATATTACGCTTTGGTGTAAAGTTACTTCACTGTGGTGTAAGGTTACCTTTTCAAGTTAGGATTTGGTGTAAAGTAACACCACTGTGGTGTAAGATTACCCTTTCATAGTACGCTTTGGTGTAAAGTAACACCACTGTGGTGTAAGGTAACACTTCAAACGAAGATCTCGTGTAAAGCAACACCGCTGTGGTGTAAGGTTACCCTTTCAAGTTATGAATTAGTGTAAAGAAACACCAATGTGGTGTAAGGTTACCCTTTCATATTACGCTTTGGTGTAAAGTAACACCACTGTGGTGTAAGGTTACCTTTTCAAGTTAGGATTCGGTGTAAAGTAACACCACTGTGGTGTAAGGTTACCCTTTTATTTTACGCTTTAGTGTAAAATAAGACCACTGTGGTGTAAGGTAACACTTCAAACGAAGATCTGGTGTAAAGTAACACCGCTGTGCTGTAAGGTAACCCTTTCAAATTATGATTTGGTGTAAAGTAACACCACTGTGGTGTAAGGTTACCCTTTCAAATTAGGCTTTGGTGTAAAGTAACACACCTGCGGCGTAAGGTTAAACTTTCAAGTAAGGATCAGGTGTAAAGTAACACCGCTGTGGTGTAAGGTTTAAGTGAAAAGTTGGTGTAAAGTAACACCACCGGGGTGTAACGTTACACTTTCAAGTGAGAATTTGGTATAAAGTAACACCAACGGGGTGTAAAGTTACACTTTCAAGTGAGAATTTGGTGTAACGTAACACCATTTTGGTGTAACGTTGCACACTTACACCAACTTTGGATTGAAGTTACACCAAATTTGGGTAAACAATACACTTTTCATTGTTTGGATTAACTTTACACCAGGAACGGTGTTATCGTTTTTTACACCGATATTGGTGTTAAGTAACACGTTAAAAACACCATAAACGGATTAAGTTAACACTAAAAGTGTACAGTGTAAGAAACGTTTACGTATGTTTGTTACATTGGAAGTACGAATCGTTTACGTATGTTTGTTACATTGGAGGTACGGTGCGCTTTGTTAGTGTTTCTTGTAATGGGAAGTACGAAACGTTTACGTGACTATATACGTTTCCTGCATTGTGAATATGACACATTTTCTTGATCACAATGCAAGAAATGCACACAAGCGTGTTGTGTTCCAAATGCAAGATACCTCCAACCGCACTTCTGCTGTTAGTTCTTCCCACACATATCACGTGGAAGAGATTTACAAGTAAAGCTTATTAGCAATATTGACAGATATCTGTATGCCTGTTTATGGCTTCCTTTACTAAGTACTAAACGGAGACAACGAACAGACTATGATCAGATTGCATGTCACTCCCGCCATACTTTCTTTCCATAATAACATTTTACAATTTCCTGTCTTTTATTTTCTCTACGGCTGCATAGTACGAAACATCTGAAGGAGAAAAAACCCCATTACGATTTAAATGGGCTTTTAATTTATTGTTAGTATACACATACATAGTTATGAAACTGACTAATTTTGTGATAAGTAATTAAGCATTGATATCAATAACGTCATTTTGGGATTGGCTGGAGCATTTAAAGACATTCAATAACAAACATAACTTGAGATGGCGAATGAAAATATCTTGAAAGGCAAAGAAAGAGATCAGGACGAAACAAAGAAATAGAATTCTGATACCTTAAATTGATTTTAAGTTGTACACCTTGCATTGAAATTCCTCATCAACCGTTAACCTATGCGTCATGTTTTTTGTTTTCTTCAGTGCCTAAGCCACCGGCCTACTCAGCCAGCGAAATACAAAGAACATGTCCTGTTTACTCGCCAAACAGACTCTGGCAGTCACGTCCATCAATGGTACTTCCAGGAGCTATCAGTCATTCAAGGGGATCACAACACGCGCAACCAGTTCCATCAGGATCACGTGACAACACACACCAATCAAACTTCCCTACGTCACCACCTCCGCCTTACTCATCACGTGTCAGTGCCGTTGACAGGTCATTGTCAGCTTCTTCTGTGTCTACAACAGCATCACAGGGATCACGTGATTCCCCGGTAACCATACCAACAACAGATCGAAATAGATCGCCCCCCATAGCAATAGTTGATTTAACAGAAAGTGAAAACGAGGCGCAGGAAAGTGATGACTTGGCGTACATTTAGTTAGACTTATTATATCAAAAAAATATCTATTGTATACGTAATACATACATATATTTTTTGTACATGCATTTTCATATATTCATATTAATTACGTTTTGTTATTTATGCAAATAAAACATTTTTGAAGGTCTATAAATAACTGTTCCTCACTATAATGTATTCCATTTTATTCAAGCTGACGTTTTCATAAATATGGTGCCTTGGCGTATTTCACCATTTGTGATGCTTAACAGTAATGTCAAAACATTAAGCTGACATTCAATGACAATGGTTCATGTAAAGCATTGTCAACATAGATCAAGTTAAAAGAAATTGGGAAAGTGAAACTGGCAGGCAGTATCAGGAACAAATGTCGAATAAATATCAAAGTCACAACCAACAACGGTTTTTCAAATGTAAATTTAATATACAAAAAAAATGCTCTCAAATCGTTGTCTAATTACAATTACATTGTGCAAATACATTACAAAATATTTGAACATCATGATCAATGGAATTGCATATTGGATATTGGGAAAATCCCAAATTTACAGTTGGTACCATAGTTCCTGCTGGGCACCTATTGTCCTGTAAACAACAAGGTAAGGAAAACATTCTAAAAATACAATGAAAATTCATTTAAAGTATTTTTAAATTCCCTAAAGCAATCAGTATGAAAAAAGTTTTTGTACATCATTTAACTACTGGATAAAAAGATTACAGTTGCCAAACCTCCTTACAGCAAATAGGTCATTTTGCTACACCTCACATATACAAAATCATTTTCATTATTGGTGTTATTATATATATGTAATCTTAAGATTTGGAACCTCCTTAGTCAGCCAATGCATTGTATAGATTTATAACCAATTTTTCACTAAATTAAAAAAAATGAACTCCACATACATGTACATGTATACCATAATATGAAAATTTGTCTTAATGAAGCCGACCGAAAATGATTCATCTTCTAAAGGAAGTCAACAATATCTTTTTAATTAGGAAGATTTCGCTTTTGATACCATATTAACTTATTAACAGTGTTTGTATCAATAATTTCAATATCTTCCAACAATGTAACAAAATAGAGAATGAAACAAATGTATGGAACATGGGTCATTAGTCATGAACAGAATAAAGTTCAAAAGTCAACTTGCACCAATAAAAATTGCACAAGACCATGTAAACAACACAAACAAGCGAAAACAGTCATTATACTATAAATATCAAATACAATCAAGGTGTTCAAATGCTAATGAAAACATTTAAAGAATGGAATTAAATAAACTACTCTTAGGACTTTAATCAGAACCAGTAAACTAGAAAAGTTCTATATACTTCTACTTCAGTGTAACTTATTGAACAAGAGTTCAAACTTTTCTAATTGTAATACAGGGAACATTCAATATAAAAATCAAATTAGGTTAGCAAACCAATTTTAACGAGAAAGAAATGGCATTCTCAGAAATCAACTATTAAATGCTTGGCTCCATGTATAGGTTTTTTGTAGTAGATGTTATTTTTTCATTCTATTTTTGAATGAAAAACTTCAGAAGGATCTAAGGGAAAACACTGTAAAATTGTCTTATTCAACCGAAAAAAAATTGATTAGAAAAGAACAGGTGAAACTTTGACCTGGATAACTTATAAATCTTTAAGTATGTTCCTTGTTTCTGTGTATGGGACAATAGTTTTGATTCATTCTTTCATTGTATCATAAACAGTGCAGAATTTTTTCACTGATTGTTCTTGGCAAAAAATCATATTTCTAAGTTCATGGTAAATATTCTTGGATTGTTCTTGGCAATAACAGCAATATGTAACAAAATGTACATGTGAAATCATTACATTTTCATATGCAATAATTTTCCATCTTCACATGAAATGAGATTTAATTGATACCAGTGATACAGATTTAATACCGTTTTTATAAATTTTATAGTTCATTACAATACTGCACAATAGCAGTCACCATCAGATTCACACTGATGGAAACAAATCATTATTGTTAAATGTTAGGCCTTTTGTACTCAACCAAAGTCGATCTTGTCTACCTATATATAGACCAGAGCGGCATGCACAGCAACAGTCATTATGACACTTATCTTATGCATGTATCTAAACCTATGTCAGTGGAAACAGCAAAAATAGAATTTTGAATGCACACCAAGATGCAATTCTCTGTGATTTCCAATTACTAATTACGTGTATGAATATTTCAGTGTGTTAAGTTCTGTAAGACATTTGTGTCTGATATTAAAAAAGACATACAGAATTAACAATTCTGTGCAAGCCAGGATACAACTCTCTACCATTACCTTTTTATTTCACTGATTACAAAAATAAGAAAGTGTATAAAACTCTGAATATATATGATCACAGGAAACGATACCAACAATAACACACACATACACACATGTGTAACGAAAACATACATGTGAAATAATAACCCACACATACACATGGTGAACACTCATGTGTAACAATAACACACACATATAACAATGACACACATATACACACATGTGTATTTGTGACATGACTGGTGAACATCAGCATACTGGTACCAAACATTTTCTCTACATATAACACTTCAATTGCACTATACAGTCAGACTATGCTATCATGTTACTGTTACCAACCTAATCATCAAAGTCATTTAGTTATAGATGTCATAACAGCAGTAGAACAGTACATGTTATCTTCACTTGAAAATAAGTATAAATTAGAGATAGAAATCTTTTATTCAATTACAAGCTACCATGTATATAAATAGCAGAACACCTCAAACATACTAACAAGTTGAATGAGATAACAGACACCTACAAAGTAATACAACATCCTGTGTTTTAATGTCTAAAGCAATATGTTACATCTTAGTAAAGAGATTGAGAGAAATTATGAGAGAAATTCTGGGCCGTTTTTGTTTATTCTGAACAACCTGTTGGTTAAACTCATTATTTCAAGTATAAATCCTGACGAACCTTCAGTTTTTGATACAGGCCTGTGATGGCTTTGTCAAGGTTCATCTGAAAACATTATAAAATCACCAGGTCCGTCTTTAATTCATAGACGAACAACTAGGTCCAACCAGTCAAACAGTATAATCGAAAACGGCCCTGTTTTGCATATTACAGAGTTATCTGCCCTTGTGTGTAATTCTATTGATTCTGACGTCATGTTTTTGCGAGCATAACATAATACTTTTCGGAGAAAAAGCGTTGAATTGTGCCCACAAAATAATGACATAAAAATGGATACTTACCCACAAGGGAGCTACCTCTGTAATAGGCAAAGACAGAATACTGTAATGAATATCTTTTTAGGATGTTTCGACCTGTATACATTTATCAATTCAATTTCAGGATATTTCATCAAGACAAGTAATTGTGTAAAAGCTAATATTTCATAAAGGTTGTAAATTATTGTATTATTATCTTACAGTTTAGCACTGGTCATAACTAAACTATCATATAACACATTACTATTACAGGTTCCTAATTGCAGAAATAATTAGCAATGGCTAAGCAACACCATTGCACTCTGACATATTCAATTTTATAGATGTACCAGTTACCACTCTTAACTTTAAAGACAGAAATCCATGGAATGTAATTACCCCGGTAGTTAAAAAGCACAGGATCTTGTACTAGATTTCATTAATTCTATGACTGTTTTTCATGACTTTTGCAGCTTTCTTTTTGAGATTTAGAATCTGTTTCATTTTCATCAGATCTCTTTTCTTCTGTCAGAGTTTCTTCCTTTTTCTTCCTGCTGAAGAAGGACTTCAATTTTTCTTTTAAACCTTTGGATTTTTTTGGATCGACTGTTTTGAAAACTCGTGTTGTGAGATTGTGAATGGAACCGAAGGCGATAGCTACTATTGTACACGAGAGACATATAGTATTATAGGGCATGCTGAAGTCAGGAGTTGGCAGGGAGATCAGCAAGCTCTCTGTGTGCACTCTCAGGAAAAACTGGTTTGAGGTATCGTTGAAACTGTTGGGAGGAAAAAATGAATGAATAAAATAAAAAAGCTGTAAGAAACAGTTTATCAATTTCAAAAAATATTTCTTCATCATACATCTGTAAATACCTGAATGAGTGAATTATCAATATATCAGGACTAATATGCACTTCCAAATTCTGATGAAGATATTGCAAGATACAGTTCTGGCCTCATTTTCTTAAACCATACTTACTGGTAAGTCAAGAATGAACATAGGTTACCTAAGAAAGTTATTAAAGTTTTGACTAAGTCATCAGTGTTTTTTGTTTAGAAAAATTAAGGTCTGATATTTGTATTTCTGCAAACCCTCTGTTACCAAAACTAATGTTTTCTAAAAACATTTTGCTGTGGAGGTCATGAGGATCTAAAATGTTTTTGCACCTTTCCTGGAACAGCGAAGCATTCTGTTGGACAGCAGTGTAAGAATGACCGTACGGCAATACTGTGGTGAGTACCGCTGCATTGACATAGAAACCATGGTTAGCGTCTGGGTGATACTCGGTCCACATGAGGACTGCTCGGTCGAATGCTAGGTTTATCCTGGTCACAGAATTCGCTCGTAGTCGGAGAACAACCTCAAGCTGGTATGGTCGGAGTCGGTCCTTCCCTGGTACAAAGTGGACCTTGACTGCAGAATAAAAATAAAGTTAGTATGACCAGATACACAGAGAAAAACAAGAGGCCAATAGGACCTGCATTTCTGGCATGAAGATTACAAGGATAACGGCAAAATACCTCCAGTACTGAAATCTTATGCAATTCCCGCAAGGATATTTCTGACTAAATTTGGCTACAATCTATTAAAAACTTTATTTAAAGTAATTCTCTCTATTTTCTATATTGGGCTCCATCCCTCAAGGTGTAAGAGTCACCATTTATGTAAAATTTTATCCCATTCCCCCAGGAATGCTTCTGAAAAACATTGGTGTAAATCTATCAAGTATACTTTACGACTAATAGTGATTTAAAGGAAATGTTGACAAATGATGGATGAATATTGTGCCAAAAGGTCACTGGCCTTCGGGCCATGAAAACTTAAAACACTACAGCACTTTGAACTAACGTAGGTGCTGGTGGTTTAGGTATTTGCACACTGGTTACAATATATAGATGGGAGATTGTGAGGTACTTACAAGGTTTGATGTCTGTGTCCTTGTTACGGATCCTAAGAGAGTTGAAGTAGACCCTGAAGTACCAGGGAATGGTTTCCATGTAGATGAGAGTGAGATTCTGATCCAAGTTATTGTAGATCTGACATGTAATTCCTCCCCTCTCTAGGCCAAAACCTGGAAACACAATGGCAAATCCAATTTATGGAATATCAAAAGGTTGGTGTTACTCAATCGCAGTAAGAGCAAGTTGACGGGACAAGCATTTGGAACTTCCGCATGGTGGAATCACACAGACTCCACACCAAATACAAAATTACTTAAGTGCGAGTACTTTGTATGCTCAGATTCCCTTAAAAAATAGCATATTTATGCATTTTCATAACTATACAAATGACTCTAGGAGATATGGCGAGGTAGATATACCTGTGACAAATCTGTGGGCATACACTGAAGGTTCCTGTCCTTGTCTGTATGTTGCCTTCTGATCATACTCAGCTGTAAGGTCAAGGAAGCCGTCCTCCTCAAGGAAATCCCCAACATTAAACACAGCATAAGTTCTCCTGTCACCACCCCTGTTGATTGGTACAACCTTGGTCGGTTCTTGTCGGAGTGTGAACTTTGAGTCTGGAATCTGAATCAAAAGCAATATAGTCAGTGTAGTTCAAAATGTAGACATATCATAAAATGATTAAGCATATTTGGATGAAGATATTTTAATACCACAAATGTTTAAATACAGGTACACAGGCAAACCATAGTTTGTTATCTAATTCTATTTCAAGAAAAAAAAACCCAATAAACCTTTACAAAAAACATAACAGGAAAGAATATGCATGTAAACTATCAGTCACATCTTTGTCAGTGATGCCTACAGAAGACAATCAGAATCACTTACATCTTTATTGGTGATGTCTACATACACATCACTTCTGGTGGCCAGAGGGCACTGGGACCGTAATGGTTTACCAAACATACTGGTGAAACTCCAACCTGAAGATCATTACAAACATGTGACATTGCATTACAATGAATGTTGCTGTTAACTTACCGGTAAGTTAATATCATAAACCTGCAGAGTTATACAAGACAATGGATATCAAGTAAAGTTCTTTAAAACATTAATTCTTTTAATACCCTATTTGGGCTTGTATATTTATTTTTCATTTTTTTTTTCTACATACAACTTGAATTTTATTTCATCTTAAAATCATCATCTAGAGCTAGTACTTACTTTGTCGTCCCATTCTGCCTGTAGTGGGATCAAACACCACTGTCAGTGTCTGTTTTAGTTCAACAGATGATGTCTCACATGCAGCATCCTGATAGAGAACACATTTTTCAGTAAAACTTAAGTCTCGTAGCTTATAGCTGCTGGGTACTAAAGTTTACTTTATAAGGTGTTCATATTTAAGAAATTCCCTTCAATCACTGACTTCTGCTATATCATTTTATAATCTAGCAACATTGAATGTAATAACATTTCTACATCTGAACAAAGAGCTCGGTGGAATTCTGTGAGATTTCATAAGGAACACATGAATCTGGTCTAAAGCAGGATAGCTTATTGTCACTCGTGGTTATCTTGTAATTTTCTTATCATTCAAAGTGCTGTTTATTAACATGCTTCACTAAATTACTACTAAATGTAAGAACAGACATCAACACCTAAAATGATCTACCTGGTATGTAGTACATTGATTCAGTCAGATACCAATGTAATACCATGCAATATCAGTATCATAAAGAGACATAGCCCAATATACCACCAACTCTCACAACACACATTAGTCCCATATAACACAGAAAGGTCATTGTTTAACATACAAACTTACCCGACAGATAGGTCTCACATGGAGCCCTATGGACTGGTAGGAAGAATCGTGTAACTTGATGGCATTGAACAATGTTGAAAGTCCAACCTATAAACAAATGTTCATTTTTATACAAATTTAGTCACACAAAATTAAAGCATGTTTGAACACCCCCCCCCCCCCCAAAAAAAAAAAAAACCCAAGAGATCCCAGAGGGATCTTGGCGCCCACCAAAGAATGATCTATGTCTGACAATGGAAAGAGGGATCTTTTCCCTGCTTTTCAAACTTTTTCAAACACACTACATATAAAATTTGAGACAGATCGCTATAGTACTTTCTAAGAAATAGTGGTAACAAACTAAAACAATGAAATCTAAGATGGCGGCCGGTTGGCCATCTTGTTTACCGATCAGTCCTGAAAGGCATTATGGATCAGTCCTGAAAGGTACTATGCACAACTTGGGTACAAGGGGAAACTATGCATGGAATTTGAGAAAGATCCCTTCAGTACTTTCTGAGAAATAGCGATAACAAACTTTAACTATCGAAATCCAAGATGGCCGTTGGTCGGTCATCTTGCATACCGATCGGTCCAAAAATACAATATGCACAACTAGGGTCCTAGGGGAACTTGTATATGAAATTTGAGAAAGATCCCTTCAGTACTTTTTGAGAATTAGCGGTAACAAACTTTAACTATCAAAATCCAAGATGGCCGCCTGTCGGCCATCTTGTTCACCGATCGGTCCCAAAATGCAACATGCACAACTATGGCCCTAGGGGAACCTATATATGAAATTTGAGAAAGATCCCTTCAGTACTTTTTGAGAATTAGCGGTAACAAACTTTAACTATCAAAATCCAAGATGGCCGCCTGTCGGCCATCTTGTTCACCGATCGGTCCCAAAATGCAACATGCACAACTAGGGTCCTAGGGGAAACTGTATATGAAATTAGAGAAAGATCCCTTCTTCACTTTTTGAGAAATAGCGGTAACAAACTTTAACTATCAAAATCCAAGATGGCCGCCTGTCGGCCATCTTGTTCACCAATCGGTCCCAAAATACAATATGCACAACTAGGGTCCTAGGGGAACCTGTATATGAAATTTGAGAAAGATCCCTCCAGCACTTTTTGTGAAATAGCGGTAACAAACTTTAACTATCAAAATCCAAGATGGCCGCCTGTCGGCCATCTTGTTCACCGATCGGTCCAAAAATGCAATATGCACAACTAGGGTCCTAGGGAAACCTACATATGAAATTTGAGAAAGATCCCTTCTGTACTTTCTAAGAAATAGCGGTAACAAAAATTGTTAACGGACGGATGGACGGAAGGACAGACGGACCACGGACCACGGACGAAAGGCGATTTAAATAGCCCACCATCTGATGATGGTGGGCTAATAATTGTCATGTTAACTTAGACTAAAATAACATTTAATCTATTTTGTTTATTTGCATCACTTTATAACACTTTTTATGTTACAGTGTTATAAATAAAGATGCTACATGTATAATACAAGATTTGAAGTACAATCCTAAAATTACCACACAGTCCTACCTTTGAATCACAAGGTAGAAGTTTTTTCCAAGGAGTCAGGTTCTCTGTGCATACTACTTCGCGAGGTAGAGCAGAGTACATAACATTTCTCCAGTTCATTGAATAATACTCAGAAGCTAGCCCCTGTGGTCTGAACGTCCAGCGAGGGCTCACGGTGGCTGTACTGTCCATAAAGTTTAGAGAGGAACAGAAGAGCCCAGACAGAGCATTAACATAGTCAGACCACAGTTTGTCACGTGTAGCCTGGTCTGATCTGTTCAACAGAAATGTAACATTAACTCATAGTATTCCTGGATTAAAACAACCAACTTAGTAACCAGGTTGTGGCAATCATTCTTTATACAATATCATTGGTAAAAGATAAAATTCCTAGCATCGTCTATTGTTTTACAAATGTGCTCCATTTGTTTTTAAGTTATGCTATATTAGAATGTAATCATCTTTTTTCATCATTTTTAGTTTTAATTTCACGATATATCCTGTAATATGTTTCTAGTTTATATGTTAATTTGGTTTACTGTCAGTGTGATATACCGGTAATAATATAAGACTCTTTCATATGTGGATATGAAGGATAAGGATATTCTACCAGAGGGTCGCAAAATGTTGTAAAACCCCATGCTTGCCAAGCTAATGTTCTTTCATTGTATGTATATGACACAAAATACATCTTCTTGTATCTACCTTTCTGCCTTAGGCTGAAACCATGTCCATAGTTCTGCTCCTGGTGGTGCATCCTCAGGTGGGTAGCCCCAGTGACGGTACCTCCACAGTCCCTGAGTCTGACTGAGGTGCAGCTCCTGGACACCATAAGTTGACAGAACTTCCCCAAGTGACTTAGGGAAGAGACGGTAGTGAGTGTCTGTAAAACAAACAGAACAGGTACTTGTAAAGGAATATAAATTAATGAGAACCGCCAAACCATTTGAGTTACATGAACATCATTGTTTAACAATGTCTAGCTTTAGTTTACTTTGGCCCTGGCAGTAGTTTAATTAAGGAAATGCAAGGGCTAAAAAAAGTCTAGATCAATATCCTTCTCCTCAAATTAAGTCACTAGACACACAAAAACATATCTAAATCAAAACTTTTTGTAGAAAAGGGATATTATGTATAAAATTGTTGGGTGTAAAAAAAACAAGAACTAAAAAGATGAAATGAGATATATTAACACAACTGAATGATCTTTATCAGTTAAACTATCCTTTATACTCCAGGGGTTACTATTACTGATGTTATATCCACCCCTGGAATATGTCACAGCAAATCTGAAGGCAACAAAAGACACAGGTAATTTGGTACTTTGATGTTCACTCTGGTTGACTGTGTGGCTTTGAAGTTGGGCATCACTTTTTCTGTAATCTTCAAAAGAAGTCTCTACAGGCCTGTGATTGGTTATTACTTTCACCTGAACTGTACATCAAAAGAATGAATTAATGGTCATTTGATGTATATCAAAAGAATCCATTAATGGTACAAGTTGTTGACTTTTGTGGCTTTAAAGTTGGGGCATTGCTCCCTGTAATCTTCAAAGGAAGTTTCTGCTAACCTTTGTTTGGTCAGTTTATAAAGATTAAAATGCCTTTAATTTTACTATGAGATGGTCCAGGGGTGGACATAGGCCTAATGATAGTGAAAGTAACCCTTGGATTATCGAGGATGGTTCCAGCTGTAAAAACTTACTAAAGTTTTCAGTGCACTATACATACCCTATCATGGAAGAACTTTTGCTCAGTAGTGACTACATGCACTGTATAGATCACGGGTATTTGACTCGTTTTTTAATGACATGTCATTTCTTTTTAAAAAAAGTACCTCCTGTGTATGTACATGTATATAGTTCTTGGTTAATGCTTACTCAGCTGATAATCACACCAATAGTATAACATGTACATTTTATCAGATACACTGATTAATTTTACATTATTGTTGGTTGGGGGCTATTAAGCTTAACCAGGCTGAAAATAACGTAAACATACATTCTGTTTTGTCTGTTATGCTGACATTCCATTTGGTTGTAAATTGGAAATGAAACATAACATGACCACTTCCAAAAGGTTTTATGAATAACTCTTCGTTAAATTCATCATTCTGTTTCCCTTCAATGATGCATGCAAGCAGTGGCAACCAAAATATCAACATCTTCCTTTTCAGAGCCGGCATCGATCGGCAACTCTCCACCATCTTGGATAGTACCGCAGAAATGACGCATATTTTTGTTGTAATTTTGTAATCGAAAATAGATATGTAATGATAAAAACAGTACCATTTTCTAAAAATCAAATATTGATTGATGCTTTTATTTAATTCAATCATTTTTTTTCTTCATGTTTTTTATGTTATTCACTTCTTCAAACCGGAAACGCATGCAAATTGTAAACAACACGAACAAAGAGTGTTCATGGTAAGCTGCAAATTTCAATCACTTATTGTGCATTTCTGTACACATGCACTTACATTATGGTCACTGAGATTTCCTTTTGTATATACACTTTGATTGTTTTTCGATAATCTCGTTATTGAGCCGTATACCACATTCTAATTCAACATTGAGAAGTGACCGGCAGGGGGCCGGGAGTTGTGACGTTTGGCTGTGGTGTGGCTTCGGCTTAGGCCATTTATAGTTAGGTAGTAGATTTGAGAAATCAAAGTTTGATTCTTAAAATTGTATTTCAATGCCATTCAATAGCAAATAGCTTCATGGGGCTAAATATCTCGAAACAAGAAATCTCAAAACAACAGTACTAGTGGCACAGCTGAACAAGGGATTTTATTTCAACCATATTATCAGGTCGGAGAAAACCACCAACTTGCGTATTATACGCAAACTAAACCTCAATTGGAGTATAGATTTGTTACTGAAAATAGAGGAATTTGATTTAAAATTAACTTTTCCAATATATTTCCACAAATCGCATTTATTTAATAATGAAACACAACACTAATGCAAAAAATAGATTTATTTCCATGTCGGAAAGTATTGAAAATTGATGCAATACTTTGAGAAAAGTTGCATCAAGTTCCTAAGTAACAAACACTTCTACTGCACAAATTTCAGTAAATTGTACTTTATCTTTGCATATATCAATGCATTTTTATAAAGTATTGCAAAATTTGAAAATTGAAAAGCAATTTAGGTTATTTTTAGTTACAAATCCATACTCCAATTGAGGTGTAATACTCAAGTTTGAGTATAATACGCAAATTTGTGGTTTTCCCCGACCTGATTATACAGGTCTGGTAGCACGCTACATCTGGCTATATAGATTTGACTATATAGCCTAATCTGACAACAGGTATAGTGGACAAATGTAAACAAACAGGTGTGGTCTTGTCACATTTTTCTCTTGCAGTATGAAAGCATGGATGACGAAACATGTAAGTCGGTGATATGAATAGTGTTTGCCTACTTGTTCATTTGCAGGCGACTTTTTAAAATTCCATCGTTGCAAATATTTAGTATCCATTATCACTAGTCCCCGGTAACAAAACTATAGCGAGGCGAAATAGTATGGCGTCGTTGTGTCGTCTGCAGATAAGTACCCACCTGATGAAGATTCGGGCCACAGGTGCACTTGGAGCATGCAGATCCAGTGCAAATTGACCATGTGCTATAGTAACAGCAAGATATGTGGCATATTTCAAATGGGAAATTTGGATTTGATATCTTTTTCATCAGAACATGAGGATGAATGGATGCGAGTACCAAAAAATGCAACGACAAATTTTAAAAAAATCACCGGAAATTATCTTGGATTCACAAGATTCGTCATTCATTTTTTGATGTGTACACTGATTTTGTGACCAGGTATGGCACTGTTGTTACATTTGTCCACTATACGTGTTGTCAGATTTGGCTATATAGTCAAATCTAGCAATAAAGCCAGATTAAGCTTGCTACCGGACCTGTTATATAGAGCAAATATTTAGATAATAATAGCTAATATACAACATAAATACATGTATCAGTATCAAGTGAGGAATATAAAATGCTTCTGATGAAGGTCAAGTAATGGGAAAAATTGAGGTGTGTGTGTAGTGTTGGGGTGGGAGATAAAACATTGAAAAATCTAAGGGCAAAATATAGCAAACCAAATATAGCAGGGTTAGTTAAAAATAACAAACCTTTATTTAATTAGTTGCTGGTCTATATATGTTGACCAGAATTTATTTCTGTTGTAGATTGCACTCCTTAGTCTAATCCTGACTTAGTTTGACTTCCAACATCATGGTTGGAAAGAAACCTCCTACACCAACTGGTGGATCCTCCAGAAAGTCCTCTGGAGAACCCAATCTGGCCCAGAGACTTCGCAGAAATATATCACCTAAAAATCTGGTATGTGTACAGAGATCTGAGAAAATCATTTTTCATAATAAAAAAAGATATGTACAATATAAGATAAGATCATCTAGCATTTGTATCATATTAAAGAAAACTTTTTTTTGCTAAAATGATTTAATTATGAATGTACATCAGGTATAGAATTTAACTTTTTAAGCCACTATCCATTTTTGGCAAGTTGGTAAAATTTCAACTCGCCAAATCAGAAACTTGCTTGCCACTTTGAAATTATTATTAAAATCAACCAATTCATTGATGACTGTTATATTTATTTATTGTTTATAACATTAAATGTTTTACATTTTAGCAGCACTATACAAGTGTAGTTTAATGACTTTTTATTTTTAGAATGACTATTATGTGGCAGTTTGTGCAAATGAAAAAAACAACTTAAATATGATTAAGGTGTTTTTGTCTAAACTTAACTGTAAATAACAGCAGGATTATATAATTAGTAGTCCTTTTTCATCTTCTGCATGCTTTTGCAATTTTGCCAGCTGAAAGAACTTTTTTATGTCAGCCATTTTAGCAAACTATGTAAAATATTCGGAAGAAAAAATGTTCACCTCTAAACTTTTCCATACCAAATCAATGTCACTGTTTTTGTGACACTTGAAAGTATACAGTATTTCAAAGTGTCGACAAGACGTTGCACTTTTTGTGTTGAACATTGTGCTTTCGTTTCATGATTCATTTAGGCTATAATTTGGCACACAATTTATGACAGGTGTATTGATTGGATATTTAGTAACTGTATATGTATTTAGAAAGACGAACGATGCACCACTCGCCAAAAAATGCAAGTACAATATTTTTCCACTCGCCATTTCAAAAACCAACTCGCATTTGGCGAGTGTGCGAGTGTTAATTTCGAACCCTGTACATGTAGAAGAATATATATATATAGAAAAGAGTTGATCAATTTTCAGTGACTTTCTTCGTAATTAGAAATCAATATATATGATATAGATTTAAAGTGAATAGGAAGTTATACAGAAAGTAACTCTGCGCATGTCAGCTCAAGCAATATTGTTTTATTACTGGTGGCTGGTGAACGCTGTAAAGTATATTTTGCCAAGTAAAAAGTTCAAAGCACTAACATTGTTCAGACCTGAATAATTTTATTCACTCAATAAAAACAGTGATTCAGATTGTGTATGGCTCCAAGTTGTGTTTGCATTTGTAACACAGTGCCAGGTGTCTAGAGATTAGTTCCGCTTGATCATGAGTGATCACATAATGCAAATGACAGGCGGCTGAGAGCACCTGTTTTGTATTATGTCACTATGTCAGTCTGGATAATGCACATTTCACAGCTTTACAATTGATTGTTGAATGTTGATACAATGTAACTTAGAATAATTGCTAATTATAAACATTAAACAGTTTTTTCCACATTTTTGTATTTGGAAACTGCTTTTGAAATGCCGTTCGATGGCAGATTTGTGAAAAAGAAATTGACATTTTCAGTGATCTCGTTGTCCAAAAAATCTCTGTTTAAGTTATATGAACATTTTATGTATGATTTTTGTCATTTGGACCACTTTTTGTTATCCGAGTTTTCAGAATTCAAAGTGCATATCAACCAAGTTCCACTGTATGGGCTTTTCCATACTTTCGATGGTCAAAACTGGGCAACGTAAGCAGATTTTGATCATTGTTTTGATATATAAAGCTTTAGGAAGGCCAATGAATACATCTATATTGGTTTTCTTTCCCTGACTATTCACTTTAAAATTGTCCTTACAGATGGAAAAAATAAGTAAAATAAAGAAAACTCCAATCTGATTAAAATACAGATCCTTATTATCACTGTGTTTGTGTTGGATAAAAGGATCTGACAACATCCCATTAGGGGTCATATTCAGGTGACCTTTGGAAATGCCAAATCAAATTGCTGCTTTCAGAATCTTGAATGTGACTGTAAGGGGACAAAATTGTTTGAAAAAGATGTCAAAATAATGTCGTGTACGAAGTCATCTTGCCCAAACAGCACAACAAACCTTATTGTATATGTAGAGTGGGATGAAATGCCATTGTCAATACGCAGATTCCGGGATACAAGGAACTCTTCTGGGTAGGAGGTAGAAAACGTTGATTTGACCGCGAAAAATTTAGGGCACATTTTTCCGTCATGGCGGTGACACTTATAGGCAGATAATACCAATGTCTGAGAAAAGGTCATTGTCGTTGATTTGGTCATGTGACTGCGAAAAATTTAGGGCACATTTTTCCATCATGGAGGTGACACTTATAGGCAGAGAATACCAATGTCCGAGAAAAGGTCATTGTCGTTGATTTGGTCATGTGACCACGAAAAATTTAGGGCACATTTTTCCGTCATGGCGGTGACACTTAGAGGCAGAGAATACCAATGTCCGGGAAAAGGTCATTGTCGTTAAAACTTGTTCGATAATGGAACTAAGATAAATTGTTATGTTTGGTTTTTCTTATTTGTTATTGATTTTTGGAAAAAAAAAATACCCAGGGTAAGCTATGAAATATTTGTGAGTGAGACGTCAGACACTGTTGATTTCCAACTGCTATGCAACAGCTCCATTTGATCCTGTAATTTCCTTGTGAAGTGTCTAAATTGAATTTTCTTGCATATTTAGATTATATTTGATACAATATGTTTTTACAATTAATTTTAAGTGTTCTGTCATGATATGTAATTTTCCACCTGTGTTCAATCATTACATATGCCACCATTTTGTTTCAAATGTGCCCTAAATAAAGTCACGTGGTGATGAAAGTCACATGACTAAACTGGCTGAATGTTGTATTCCGGAAACGTATTGATGTAGCAATGTGTAGATAATGAACTGGATCTGAAGTACACATGCATATGGTACAATGGTCATCCGAACATAACCCCTTATGGAATGTTGTCAGGATGGAGTGATTGTTAGGATCTGTATTTTAATCAGGTTGAGAAAACTCAATCTTTATTTTACAGATATGTATGCTATAAATGCTCTTAATGTATGTAATATAATTTGTTTCTACCAACAGGATTTGACTGCAGGACTGTCATGGCGTGAGGAGAGAGAATTGAACAAGGCATTATATGCTTCCTTGCAAGAAACTAAAAAATTAGCAGTAAAGTCGGAGACAGAAACAGAGGACGCTTTCATACCTACCAACAGTATCCCCAGACGTAATCTGATGTCTCGGGTATTACCTAGACGTCAGTCACCAAGATCCAGCAAGCCTTCTTTAACGTCCAAGCCAACATTACCCCCTCCAGCAGACAAAAGGCTGAAATCTCAATACAGCATCAGTGGCGGTGATGAAAGTAGTCAGGATTCTGTGAGGTCCTCTACAACTAGTTGTTCTAATGAAGACACAAAAGGGTATGACAAGCAACCATTCAGTATGATAAATATAGTTCCCCCTAAAGAATCCCTACAAATAGCTTCAGTTATATAATTACTTTAGATATTGGTGTTGATTATAAAGATAAGATTTGTCTGTTAATAGGAAAGTTATCTTCACATGAAAACTGTTAGGCATGAAATCTTAATGCAGTAATTAACGTCTGTAATAGAACTGTGTTTTTATTTGTAGAATTAAAAGAGTTGTATTTTATGAAGCTAATTTTCCGAGATTTTCGGATACAGTTGGTAAAAAATGCATGCAACAAGATCAATCGTAACAATGATTTAGTATAAAGGAACTTAAGAGCAAGTCACACTTTTTTAATTGGCTGCATGAAATGAACATTGTTCACAGATAGTCATTTTAATGTTTTATAACTTTTCTTTTGAAATGTTTTTGCAGTAGAACAAAGGTGCGAGCCCAAAGAAAGTTTGCCCAGATGCATGCCTACGGTAATACCATGGTTCCGTCACAACATACACCTGTCAAACCAACCAGCAAGTCCTCTTCACCCATCAAAGTCTTTCCAAAGCGGGCTAAGACTGAAGATTTCCTGACTTTCCTCTGTTTGAGAGGTACTTTGTCTAAATTATATATGAATCATATACACCTTTAGAGCATATATTTGAATTTGGTTATCAGCAGTTTAAGAAATTATTTGTAAGATGTTTTTCATAAATCCTTGAAACCAAAAACAATTTTGATGAAACAGGCATACTGATGTTTAATATTTTGCCAAATTTGAATTGAACAAGGGACAGAACTTACTCGTTTGATACTGGTTTGCTTTCTTATTTTAAAATATATGCCTGTAAACTAGACAGAGGAAGAGACTAATGAGTGCTGCAACATTTTGTGAGATTTTGTAAAGCTTGGTTTCCTACAAATATGTTTTACAATAGATCACTTATTAGCCTTGTGATATTCAACTGGGTCATCGCCAGAATCTAATAGGTATCACATCTACATTAAAATCAATTTTATGCCAGCATTCTACGATACCTATGTTCTTAGTCAGGTTGAAATAAGATTATAGTCGGTCAGAAGCTGCAAGCCTTATGACAGCTCCAGTGTCATATGCTGCTTTTAAAGCATTTTCCTGATGTAATATATCAACAGAATATGTTGTACCATTCCATGAATCACCCAGAGTTAGTGTCTGTTAATCATTAATAGGAACCCAGGCCCTTCCGCCCCACTTGGATTTCTTCAACTTCTCTCGTAATGAGGGAGATACTAGTCTGCCTCCAACACCACCCAATCGAGGTCGGGGATTTGTGCGAGAGAGCTCCCCCTCCTCCAGCAGTACTAGCTGTAGTAATGTACCTGATGATGTGGCCGACTCACCAGCTCCTCTGGTAAGTTAAATGTGATCTGCACAAATAAGACACACAATCTTTTCTCAGTGATGTGTAATTAGTAAGCTGTTCCTCTTATAAATAAGTATTGATCAATGTTTCAGTATGCCATTAAAATGTATAGAAATTACATAAAACCTACTTCGAATTACAGACAAATCAGCATATATGTAATGACAAGATAGAATACCAAGACCTCATGTTATTTTCATGTTTCAGATCCTTTATAAAATCCAGTGTGACAATCACAGTAATTGCCATAATTATCTCTTCTTCTGCATGTAAAATATTAGTAAAGCATTCAGAGATCAACAGTCATGTTATACTAGGATGTAAGCAAAACTGTTATATGGAAAAAAGTAATGTAGATAGACTAAGTACAACTAAGTTAGTAGACAGATTTTGTGATAAATAAATTATATTAGATACATGCAGATGTATAGTTTCTTTTTGATAGGTGATGCCACCTAGTGGTCGTATGACCCCCAGCAGGAAGGCAGCACGAGCTTGTGCTGGCACACCAGAGACAGCCAGAGGATTGGCTAGTTTTCCATCTAGACAAGGCCGTAGGTCACAGGCAGCTTCTAGGAGACGACTCACATCCCCTGCTGTCACCCCTGCCAAGTGTACTCGATCGTATAGGGCCAGAACTCCATCTCCCACTAAAGGCACACCAAGCAGTCCAGGGAAAAGGACAGATGCAGAGCGTCTCAAGAGAAAAGCTATAGCAACTTTGACCTCATCAAAACATTCTTCAGACCAAATCACCAGGCGGAAATCACTGTTTATCGAGCAGTCAGCGATTGATGGAAGCGCAGGAAGCAAGCGACAGACCAAGGTAACTGGTGTCTCAGACACAAGTAGTGTAGTGACTGGTACTAACAGCGGTGGTGAAGAGGCAAGAGACAGTAGTGAAGGGGTTAGTAGATCTGGTAGTAGTGTAGATCTGCCTCAAGTATCTTGCTTCAGTAATACTGATATAGTGCATGCTCACTCAGTAAAGTCTGCTCTGGTGTGTTGTACATCCCAATCTGGGACAGCTTGTATAGATGATGATGTAAGTATGTCTGGCAAACAGTCCCAAGTGTTGTCTGTATGTATGGAGTGTAGCTTTATAGGTAAACCCTGTAAATGTGTTTTACAGACTCCTGGTGAATCAACTAAGGATGTCCCATCATGTCCCAATGATAATCACACACTAGCTGAAGGGTCCATTTCCCCAAAAATCTCACCTACCCAAGCCTTTCCAGTCATAAAGAGCTCTTTTACCTCCATGTCCCCAAATAGTGCCTGTTCAGAAGATGTTACTTTCCATGAATCCTTTCCTCATGATGAGGCATCCACTTTGCAAGTTAAAATGGAGACCTCTTCTTGCCGAACTGTGCCATCCATGAAGGATTCCGCTACCCCTTTTAATCAAACTCTTCATTCCATGAAGGAATCCATTTCTTCCCCAAAACAAACCATTTCTGTTCCCTCTGAGAACTCCATTTCCACAACATCTCAAATTGCTTCGCCCACTAAAGGATCTGTGTCATCCCCAGTACATATCACTTCTATTGCTAATCCGGATTCCACTTCTCAAACCATTTCTTTTTCCACAGATGATTCCGGTCAGTCTTCTACCCAAACTCCTTCACCCATTGAGGAATCCATTTCATCTCCAACTCAAACTATTTCTTTTCCCACTGAAGATTTCAGTCAATCGTCTACTCCAACTCTTTCACCCTTTGAGAAATCTATTTCATCCCCAACTCAAACTCTTTCTATTCATACTGAGGATTGCATTTCTCTTTGTACTAAAATTTCACCAACTGAGGGACCGATTTCAACTCCAACAGAAATCATTTCTGTTTCTGCCAAGGATAATCCTCAATTTTTGTCTCTAGCATCAGTTGATCATGAGGAATCCACTATAACCCCAACTCAAAACCTCACTGGTCCCACTGAAGATTCCATCCCTCTTTCTATTCAAAGTACTTGTGTTTCTGAGGAGGATGCAAATCTCTCTATTTCCCAAGCTTCAAACCCAGTTGCATCTACACCTGTTCAGTCTTCCTCACCTGCCCTTGCTCAAACCACATCCAGTCTTATCCAGACTTCTTCTGTATCTACCATGGATATCATTTGCTGTCCCATCGATACATCCATAGGAGTTTCTATCCCTGTAAGAACATCATCAGTACCAAATGAAGATGTCATTTGCTCTGGTGCAATTTCATTCCATTCACAATCTGCAGTCTTTACTAAAAGCTTTGTTTCCAAACCTGCCCATTCTTCTGTATCAACCCATAATTCCCTCTCCTCAGATGTCATTTCCTGTCCTGCTCAAGCGTCTGCTGTCTCTACAGATGAGACTGTTTCCATGCTTCCAAAGCCAAAGCTATCTCTTGATAGTTCATCTGAAACAAGAGATCTCCATACACCACAACAATCAGGTTCATTGATAAAAAGCAGATTTAATTGGAAGTTCAATACTATGATGAATGAGTCTCAGTATTTGGATGTTGAAGTCAGGAAGACCAATGAACAAAACCTCTCCAATATATGTCAGTCTGAAGCTATATATACTCTGCCACTGACATTATCCAAAGAGGATCCTCAAAGTAACCAACCTTCAGATCTTGCCAGTGTAAGCTCTTATCGAGTAAAACAGGCCGAAAATGAAAATTCACAAAGTGTATCTGGCATTGTTCAGAGTAGTTCTGATGATGGTCGTCCTAAATATAGGGCTAGGAAAAGGGTTTCTTCGCAACAGCAGAAAACGGCCTCCCCATTATCTCTTGGTTGTGCTGTGAATATTGATGACAGTGGATTCATTGACAGCTTAGAATCTTCAACACTAGCATCACCATTTTCTCAAAGCATGCCCCTCAAAAAGAACATCTCTGATCCTACAACTCCAAAATTGTTGTCCCCTAAAACCCAGCCACAGCACAAGTTATCCCCTCAAACTCACGAACACGGTAATGGCCACTTGGAGTCTCCATCACATTTTATATCATTACTCCCTGAGGCCCTGCTGGAAATCAAGGGCAATTTGAAGTCGCCAACACACACACGTAAAAATCAGCTCAAAAGTATGGATGAACCTCCAACAAGAACAATAGCATCATTGACTCCTCAATCCCAGCACAAACAAATGGTCTCATTTGAGTCCCCAAATCAAGTCAAGTCTCAAACCCACTCCCCAAACCAGGACATCATGGAGTCTCTACCTATAGACACTTTTGCCCCTGAGCCCCAATCCCCAGGCAAATGTCTCTTTGAGCCGCCATCCCTGTTCACAGTAGTCCCTCAAATTCAGGTCCAACACGAGGAATTCTGTGAGTTATCGACACATACACTAGCATCAATGGCTTTTCAAACAGAGCCCCAACTCAAGACACTCTTTGAGTCTCCATCTCTAGTCACATTATCTCATCCAATCCAGAGCCAACACAAGGAACTCTTTGAGTCTCCATCTCTAGTCACATTATCTCATCCAATCCAGAGCCAACACAAGGAACTCTTTGAGTCTCCATCTCTAGTCACATTATCTCATCCAATCCAGAGCCAACACAAGGAATTCTTTGAGTCTCCATCTCTAGTCACATTATCTCATCCAACCCAGAGTCAACACAAGGAACTCTTTGAGTCTCCATCTCTAGTCACATTATCTCATCCAATCCAGAGTCAACACAGGAAACTCTTTGAGTCTCCATCTCTAGTCACATTATCTCATCCAATCCAGAGCCAGCACAAGGAACTGTTTGAGTCTCCAACATACACATTAGCATCAATGCCCCCTAAAAGCAAGTCCCAGCATAAGGGGATTCTTACAAAGTACATGGGTAAAGCTTCTATACCTTCAAAGAAAAGATCACGAAAAGAAAATTTTGTTTCTTTCCTCCTCCCTCCTAAGTCAGCATCGCCAAAGTTCAGGTCTCATAAAGTAGCTACACCAAAACCAATTTTACCATCCTCATCCAAAATCATGCGTATAGATCCACCCGTGTCCACCATTGTAGATGCACCAGTATGCCACCTTATAGCTTCCCCTACATCTAACTTTAAAGGATCTCCATCACCTGAGCTCCCTCTCAGGTCGGAGCCTGTGGTGCATGCTAAGGTTGATAACTGCCCTATTATAGCGAATGCCTCCATTTTGCCTCAGCCTGCTCCACCCTACTCTGTCCTTTCTGCTATACGGGAACAGAAATTGGCAGCCAGGTCTTCGAAAGTCAGTACTAATGAGGTAGCGGTGGAGCTGAGTAACATTTCCCAACCTTATACCACAACACTGGGTCCTTCCCCACCCGTTCTTTGCTTCAGGGATATACCACAGTCATTCTAATTAGGCTCTGAAGAGGTTATAAATATGTCCCCACATGTAATGACTAAAACACATTCAGGTTGTAAAGCTCTCGAACCATGTCCCTGTACATTTAGATTCATTGTAGACTAAATATAGTGATTAAGTATAGCCTGATCTCAGACCCCCTCAGGCTTCCCCACCTTAATTGGTACTCTAGATGGAATTCTCTATACCAACTGTCTATATAAGGACAGTTCATGCTAGAGACATAGTACATGTCTTTTGTCCAGCAAACCATCTCCTGTTTGTTTAGCATAATCTGATCATGATATCCTTAATTGATATTGTGAAAACCATAACCCATAAAGTACATTAACAGCATATGAACATCTCAATCTCATCTATTGCTTACTTATAATGCTTGTGTGATCTTAAAACTGCCTTCTAGTGCTGGCTTTTGTGTATTTGTGCTTAATAATTTTTGTACACACTTGTAGATGATTTTGTTTTGATCAGTTTTGATATTTCATTTCTAGATATCCATCATAATATGCTGTATGTTAGAATATGTTGTTTTGTAGTTTTTTCTTTAAGTGCTTACCTATTATACCTAAATACATGTGCGTGTATATACTTTATATAGATATTATGGAAGCTTTATGTATACATAGCATGGTAGATTACTCTCAGAATGTTATTTTCATTACTCATACATTTATTTTGTGTTAACATGTTATAATTTCGCCATAGCACTTTTGCATTACCTCAAGCCTAAACTGTTAATATACCATATTTGGCCCAATAAGCGCCCAGGGCGCTTAGAAAATTGAAGCAAATAAGGGGGCACTTAATGGAAACAAATTAGGACTAGCCTTTCATAAAATTATTCTACAAAGTAAACCATAAATCAATTTGCAAAAGATATCCATAAGGAAATCAACACAGTTTTAATATTTTCAGTCGGCATTTAATTTGAAGTAAGTGAAATTGAAGCCCAAAAAAGGGTTGAGGGGTGCTTATAGGGATGAGGGTGCTTATCGGGTAGAAATATGGTATATTATTATTGTATGTCATAAAGAAGCCTATTTTGTTTCCATGAATAGTATATCACATATTACATGGTATGTTTACATGCAAATGTAATCTTAAAATCATACAACCAGGTGTTTCAGTGTAGAATAATCATATCTATAATTATGCAAGTAACTATCAGAAGACATGTTTCCACTGATGAAAAATCTTTTGTTTATTGTCTAATTCCATCTTCTGCATACTACTGCCTTCTAACTCCACTACCACTTGTCACTGAAACATCATATCTTTATCATTGGAAGATCTTCTTTATAAACCAAAAAACAATTCATGGTAGTGTACTATCACCTTAGCCTTTCATCGTCATTAAAATTTTGATAACATTCATTGAACATTGGCTCCATAAAAAAACTACTAAAGAGTCATATTTGAATCTCAGATTCATCAAAGTGAGAATGTATATCTAAAGTAGGTCACTGTGATCAATTGTTTTACCTTTGCAACTTATGTTTCTGTTAAATGTGTCATTTCTTTTGTGCTTTCAATCATCAAACTACCAGTATGTGTACTTTATATTGTAATTCAAACTTGGGTCTGTTTCTAGGAATATTTTATGAGGCTAAATGACAGTCTGTGCTATTGTCCTGGTGTTCATTAAGTAAATGTGAATTTGGGTAGCATTTTAATGAGCCATTATAAATGCTATTGTACTACACTTATCATGTCTTTGGTTGGTATACATATTTTTTCATTTCTTTGTGTTTCAAGAAATCCCTGTCAAAATATTTGTTACCCGTACACGAGTAGAAAATGTTTATAATGTTATTTTTTCTGGGAATTTTGTTGTAAATGTTATTTGTATTACCGCAAAAACGTTTTTCATCAAGTGTTTCAAACTTCATTTTGTAATAAATGCTATTTGAATCACATGAAAAAATGGGTTTCTTCAGTTGTTTTAAAAGATAATACTGTAGACTGCTGAGCGACATATATCATGGAGGAATATCAAACTAATGCATCTGTTACATGTGTTATATTATAATGGATTGAAGTCTTCTAGTAAAAAGGTGTCTAATATTCTACCACTGGCATCTACCATCTTAAGATTACATGTTTGAGGTCATATTGGGCTGTTGCTAGGTATTAGAGTTAGGTCAGTAAATTTACTCCAGGAACTTTGGCTTTTTTTCTGCTACCCAAACCAGGCATGGCCTGAAGTGTTCAAAGCTATCAATAGGGCACAAGATGAACAGCTAAATTCAGTTTAATGGTTAAAGAAAGCCAGGCTGAAATATTAGATGGAAAACTATTTACTGTAAACAGAAGCATTTTCTGAGTATTTACACAAGAAATGGAAACTGAGATGGGAAGCTGTTTGTAATGATTATCATCAGCAATCATAGGATTTAAATCTTTAATCTAGCATACAAGTAGAAGTATTTCAAACTTCATGAAACTTTCTATGTAAGTTCATGAACTCCATGAAGCAGAAATCACAAAATAACATGGAAAGAAATCCACACAAAACGTAAGTGACCTATGTTTCTTCGTTAAGTTGAGGTTGGCATGTTATTTATTTGTTACAAACTGTTTAATTATAATGAAGAAGTTTGTATGTTATGTCAGCTTTGTTAAAACAATTGTTTCTGAGTTAATTAACAATCCGTTGCCATACATTGAAACCAGTAGAAGCAGGTATAGGGTTTTTATATGAACATTGGTCATTTGTTGTTGTTCTAGTGTAGCATGTTTTACAGAACAGAAGTGGCTAGGTCTAATAATGTAGTGTAGATTTGTGTCATTTTAACTATTATTTAATTTCATTTCAATATTTACTGTGACATATAATACTCAGATGGTGAGTGTGGCCATAGTCATAGTAAATAAAACAAAGGAATAAGATTTATTACTTGGATTTTTAAATACTGTAAACCAACTTTTATCCGCGTGTGATTTACTTTCGCAAATTTCGCGATCGACATAGATTTGCAAAAGTTAATCTCTGTGAATTATTATTGATACATTTGTATGACTATTCCACCTTTGCATATTACAGAGTTAGCTCCCTTGCGGGTAGGTATTGATTGTTACGTCATTATTTTGTGAGCGCAATTCACATCGTTTTCTCCGAAAAGTGTGACGTTACGCTCGCAAACACATGACGTCACAATCGATACCTACCCACAAGGGCAGATAACTCTGTAATATGCAAATACAGAATAGTTCCAAAATGCTCAGTTAAAATGATATTTGTTCAGAAGTAATTGTTCAAACTAAAAGAACAATTTACACTTCAGTAAAACTAAACGTTATGTCCTGAGCCCGAAACCATCCATATGAGACTGTGTTTGTGTCGGCCGCCATAACATGCCTGACGGAAATCTTGGAGGAACTTTTGATCATAGGGGTCACTTCAATATCTAAAAACAAATCATCTTTACTCCTTTCCGGAGTTTTCTCAAGTCTCAGTATTTCTGAGTTATGATATCATTTTAGACGTCTTGTTTTAACCACCCTAATATCGACATGTTAACCCTAAGAAAACTCAATGCATACTGGTCGTCGCTAATACTGGCAGGTTCCATTGTTCATATGTGATCGAGATCTATTCAGTTGTATGTGCTTGTGTAATTTTAATTGGCAAATATGTATACATACATACATACGCAGGTAAAAGGCTTTAGTCTGTTTCACACCTTGTAAATACTTAATTTTAGGGAAAGTAATGCAAGTAGACCGATAGTGTGTTCCGCGACGAAAGTTAATCTCTTCGAACTTGTTTTGAAACAGAATTCGCAAAATTTAGTAGCCATGAATAAAAGTTGGTTGCATGTTTTCATTTTCTCGCCTTCAACCGTTTTGTTGTTTTGATTGAATGTGCTTTGATAAATATTACAACTTTTAAAATTTGTTCGTTTCTTATAAATTAGTTTGTTTCATTTTACTAACATTAGCTGTACATTAGAACCTCTTTATCACAAAGTCAGCTGTATGTACAATGCCGGATCTCAGAGGTAAATCTCAAAACACATATATAATAATATAACCAATATGAAATTGAGGCTCAACTAGGTCCTCCATCAGTAGTTGGTTGTCATGGCTGCTATCTTCGTCACTTGCAAAGTGAGATGAATATAATCTTATCAAGATTAGACAATTAAGGCATGATGAATTGTGTTTTAACATATAAAGCACAGCTCAGCTAATAGGAGATATTAAGGTTCTAATTGTACATTAAATACTAAATATTGTTTTCTTTGTTCTAATGCTTAATTTTTACATATTATCTAACAATTATTCATGCATGAAAATACAATTTATAATTCAGAATGTTGTTTTAAGCATAACAAGCTACAAGTGTATAAAATGTTAGATTTGCTAAGATTTTATCTTAAATAAAAACCTACATATATTTCAGTATCTAACAAAAGTAATTAAAAAATACTGTGTGAAGAAATCGGAAAGTCATACTGATTTTTGTTTAATTCTGTTTGTTAAATTTTTAATTGTAACATTTATTGATTTTCCAAGGCTACCTGTAATTCTACACACAAACATGATTAATGATAAATATATACAACATAATAAATGGCATCAGATTGAACTCTATATATTTTTTTTCCTGTAGATGAAAGCCAAGATAAAGAATGAAAGGAACAAACGAACAACAAAACAAACTTCAGGAAAACAGAGACTTTCCCAAGGGAGGCAAGTAAAAACATCTAGTATTGTAAAGAAAAGTAAGTTCAAACCAGCAACAAAGTTCATCGCACACAGACTACCCCAAAGGAAGGCAAAGTTACGCTGGAACAGTTGTTACCTTGAAGACGATGACTTTGATCACGAGGTCAGCTTTGTGTTTAAACAGTCTCCCGAATCAAACATGAGTCGTAAACGTAAAACAGACCTAGACACAGAACCATCAAACTCAGGATCAACCATCAGTGTACCTTTAAAAAAGACTAGACTTCAAAAAGTAGAGAAAAAATCACTTAAAGCAAAAAGTCATGGAAAAATCCAGTTACGACAAGTAAAGAAAAAGGTAAAGACAGCGAATTTGAAAGTTATCGGACAAAAAAATACCCAAGGTGAATGTGATAGTTCGTCTGGGGTTCATACTCGTTCGGGAGTTGTGTTGAGGGGAGATGGGAGTGGGGAGAACCCAAATGCAACTACGTCCCCTCAACCCGTCCTCAATACCAGCCCACCGACAACAGGTAATAAAGCCGTTCTCGAGGGCAGCAAGAAACAATCTCAAGTCAGACAGAAAAAAGGTGTGGTTAGAAAAAATTTTGACAAGAATATGAAATTAAAGTTATTCTCCAGTGAAAACCCGAGGAAAGTGAAAATGGAAGTTGAGAAGGACTCAAAAAGTGAGACTTTTGCATCTGATTCAGTCAAGCAGGGATCAATAAATTCTGATTTGATGAAGCAGAAAAGGAAGCTATCAGGTGAGACTCTGGTATTTCATTTCTAATGACATTAAAACAACATCATGGAAAAGATGTTTTAAATTCAAAACTGTCGTAATAGAAGTGGATTCTTTTCTGTTCATGTATGTTAGTATATAATCCAGCTTACATATTTGTTTACAAGACGATAATGATTCCCATACAAGCTGATGATTGTAATAAATTAATGAATACATATATAGGTATCTGTAAAGTATGTCTAGAACTATGTGTAATAATGATTTATTTCATTAATGCAATATGATAGTGAAAAGGAAGTCGAAGGATGTGCCTTCCATGGATAGGGAAGTGAAACAGGAGCCATTTCCAGGGCCCGGAGAACCTGCCAGACTCGTAGAAGCTCCTACGTTTTATCCGTCTGAGGACCAGTTCTCCGATCCAATAAAGTACATACAGTCCATCACCATGGTGGCAGAGCCATATGGAATGTGTAGGATCATTCCACCCTGTAGTTGGAAGGTTAGTTCTTTATTGTACATGTATCCCTTATACAGCTGTTTCAAGCAGAACCTTAGTAAACTTCTGTGTGGAATTTACTGTGTTTGAGTTGACCTGTACATGTGTTGAATAGACCTTTGATGAGTTTACCTGTCTTGAAATGATAATTGTTGAATAGACCTGTGTTGAATCAACCTGTCTTGATTTGACTATGTCAAATTGGCAATTTTTGAATTGATCTGTGCTGAATTACCTTGTGTTTGTTTTAACCTTATATTATGTCACGAGAGTGATTATAATATGGGTACATGTAATTGTTCACGAGTACATAAATAGACTCCAACAGCTATTAACAGTTGACAATATTTATTACACACAAACAGAGACAGATAACCCTGAAATAAAAAGAACAATACCTGACAATATATAGGGACACATAAATGAACAGACTACTATATCTTCTATATTTATACTGTAAGGTATAAAATATAAACAGGTATCTATTTATTATATTATAATATTGAATTGTATTTTAATTTCAGAGTTACATATATTTACAAATAACATTTAATTTACAGTCACTTGACTCTATGCATTGCCCTAACCTCACCGACCACGTGCGGTCGTTTGTTATACATATACATAATATAAAGCTTTATGGACAAGTTATTTAAAAATGCTCCACCGCCGACAGAGCATAAATGATATTCATCATTTGAATAATAATTGGTACTTAATCGTGTATATAAAGGTCTTGTTAACACCAAAAAAATATGAAATAATTAATTTTGCCTTTGGTGAATGCGTAATCAGTGCTTCATTCGATATAGGATATAGTGCCATGGTTTTTTTTCGGGATGCAATTAATTATTTTTCATATTTTGAACTTGAAGTAAAATAAGAAGCTCAAACTTTTTAAAGGTGGTAATGGTGTAAAGTAAGTAACTTTTGTAACTGAATAAAAATACTAGATCGTCTGCTTCTGTTTTTGATAGTGAAAAAATACCATTTGTCAGCGGAGGAGCATCTTTAAAGTGAATAGTCGGGCAAAGAAAACCAGTCTAAATGCGTTCATTGGCCTTCCAAAAGTTCTCACATATTAATATGACGGCCAAATTCTGCTTACGTTTCTCAGTTCTGACCATTAAAGTAAAGGAAAGTTGAAAGCATTGAAAGCGAGGCTGCGTGTAAATGTAACCATGGACATAGTCAGCCGGGAGGACGTTTTAGGATTCCTATAATTTAAATTAATTTCTTCGTACGCAGACAGATTTTGACGAGAGATTTTATTTTTCTATTTCATAAGAAATTATACTGGATACATTCACACCATTTTTACCGACTTTAGCCATCCTTGCCCGACTGTTCACTTTAAAGAAGTTATAACAGAAAACTATAAAGTATATTGATTATATTGCATAGTGAAGAAAAAGTTAATTACTTTATTTCTAGTTATATAAACATACCTTTCAGTACTGTGGCCGTAAAGCACACATGTACAGGCTTCTAGCTATAGGTGGTGTATGTCCAGTGCCTATTTTCCACGTAATGTGCGGACACGCTTCCTCAAGGATGGGCATGCACGTGCCAGGACAGGGTCATGCAGGGTCAATGTGACACACTCAACCAATCCATTTACTCGCCTCTCATACGTCATCATAACAACTTACACACACAGATTTACATGTACAGGAAATTACATGACACAGAGACATGTAAATTCAGACAGACATAGGGACATGTTAATTCAGACAATACACAGCGCATGTAGTTAAAATACCATATATTATATATATGGTGAATTTAAACTACGCGACAATTATTTTAAATGTATTTTATATTTGAATATAAGCTATTGCTACTATGTCACAATTCATTTCTCCATTATGTTTTAAGTACATGTCTTCTAATTGTCCTCTTTTGTATACTTTAGCCTGACAGTAAGATAAGCGAGGAGTTGCGGTTCACCACACAGAAGCAGTATATCCACAGGTTATATGATAGGTATGTACCTGATACACGCATCTGTTACACTCTGATCATTATCTCAGATAAGTAATGTAGGTTACAAACACTTATCTGACCCAGATACTGAATTTAATCAGTTATATGATGTACATATGGAATACAAGACTAGATTACCTGCCATATTACCGATTAGGATCAAGATCTTGACCAAAATGATTTTGATTGGTCAATTCAATCAACAAATCGTTGGGTTCATTTAGCATGCTCAAAAGACAATTTTGCATTTCAACATCCAATACACACAACTACTTGCATGTTTTATTGTTTTCCGTTAATACATAATTGATATTGTTTACAATTTACCATTGTATAGCGGACTAGATGTCAGCTAGGAAAATCCACTGAATGTTATAAACATAAGCCAATCCAATTGCCAAGATCGATAGCCCTGACCTGTCATTGTACATGCGGAGTGAAGCCTAGCGGAGAGTAGAAAAACTACGGCAGGCAATCCAGTGTAATGGAATACAAACATCTATTACACCCAAATCATGTCTCTCTTTTCGATTGCTAAAAATATTAAATCTTATTTTAGACATATATAAAACAATGGTTTATTAAATTTTAGTATGCTTGTTTAAATCAGATTTAAGTAATTGATGTTTTAATGCAGGTTTGGGCCCAATGTATGTCAGATGAAAGCTATACAGAAACACCTAAATTCCCATGGTGTGTCCGAGCCTTTTCCAGTGGTAAGTCCTTCTGTGTGTCTCAGGAGCTTTCCTCTGTGATGAATCCTTGAGATTATCATCTTTTGTCCATGTCTTTACATGTAGTAAGCCTTATAAGATGTCCACGGTTTGTTTTTCCAAGGTAAGTCATCAAACCTATCATAGGGGTTACTCTGTAAAAACTCTTGAGACTTGCATATAAAAAATTCAGAAATCTGATGCATGTATCAAAAAAATGTTACTCAGAGTGTGAAGATGAAATATTTTTTATCTAGCATCGGTCAAAGGTTTTGATTGTGTAAACTAAGGAATTCCCTACACAACTTTTTTTCTCAAAAATGCAAAGGCACATCATAATATTTAACCTCAATCTATTAGATATTTCCTTTCTCTCTTATCCTTCATAAGCCTTTGTTTGTTTCTTTTATAAAAATAATTATAACAAAAAGTAAGAACATAATCTATATATCATGTAATTTTTCTTCTCTTTAGATCGGAGGTATAGAGATAGACATATGTAAATTCTCCACTGTTATTCGTCACCTTGGAGGAATGCAGAATGTCATTGAAAAGAAGAAGTTATTAAAAGTTGCAGATATCATGGGAATTCCTAAATCAGTAAGGATTTACAAATTACGACATACATAAATAATTATACTCGCTGGCTATGTGGATCTTACTACACGTCATCCTCGATAATCCATGGGTTACCATCTCCGACATTTTATCCACCCCTGGACTATCTCATAGTAAAACTGGAGGCAGCAGAAGACACATGGTATTTAATTCTTTTGATGTACATCAAAGGAATTATATAACAGTACACTGTTGCTTACACTGTGTTGCTTTGAAGTTGGGCATAGCTCTCTCTATAATCTTTAAAGGAAGTCTCTGCAGGCCTGTGATTGGTCAGTTTTTATCCCCCATGAAACATGTTAGCGGGGGATATTAAACTGGACTCTGTCTGACTGAGATTCTTTTCCAGGCTATAACACAAAAACCAGTAAGCGCAGCTCCTTTAAACTTTCTGTATACATCAGACAAGTGCCCTAGTTGTGCATTTTGCTATTATAGACCATTCATCTTCGGTACTTTTTCTGTTACCATGGAAACTAAGTCAAAAATACCAACTACTGTTTCATTTTGTTTCCCTGCTATAACACAAAAATTATGCAGCACAGACCCTTGAAACTTTCTGTTAATTTCAGACGAGTGCCCTAGTCGTGCCTTTTGCTATTGTGGACCATTTATATTTATTTTTTTTTCTTTTACCATGAAATTTGTGTCAAGGATAACATATTACTGTTTCTTTTTTGTAACCTGTTTTACAATACTCATACATTTAAAGTTGTACTTTGATAACTCTTACTTTGAGCTTGATATATACATATATATGGGTTTTCATACCAACTGTGGGGCGTGGGGGATAATGCCATGCTTTGCGGCTCCTTGTTTTCTCCTGAACTTCCTCCAGTTTTACTATGATATTGTCCATGAGAGATGTGACATCAGTGATATAGTAACCCATGGAAAATGGAGGACTACTACAAGTGTACAGAATTCAGGCAATTTTAGAAAAGCCAATATAACAGCCATTTATTCTGGCTGCTGGCCTGTTTTAATATCACAATCTTTGGATAATTTTGCTGTCAACATCAAGGTTAACATCATAAGACTTTGTAAGATAGCAAGAAAACAGACTGAAACAATTGTGAACAAAATGTGATTGCACAAATATTCTCGAACATTTTGACAACATATTTATCAAGATGAAGATAATTTGGGTTGTTATTGTAGGCCCAGGATAGAGGGACCAAGCTGTACGATGCCTACTGTAAATTTCTAGTTTCCTTTGTTATTGTAGGCCCAGGATAGAGGGACCAAGCTGTACGACGCTTACTGTAAATTTCTAGTTTCCTTTGTTATTGTAGGCCCAGGATAGAGGGACCAAGCTGTACGACGCCTACTGTAAATTTCTAGTCTCTTATGATATGCTGTCAGCAGACAAGAAACGAAAACTTGAAGATGAGGTCACAGAGACAAGGAAAAACAAGAAAGACAATAAGGAAGAGGAGTGTGTCTTAAAGGTAAATATCCCTTGTCAAGAACACTGAATAGGGTCAAGGTCACTTAAATCATAAACATACAGTGGAACTTGCTTGATACGAACTCGGATAATTCGACAACTTGGCTTAATACGAAGTACTTTGCCGGTCCCGGCCGAATTCCTTTTTTATCTTTGTTGAACAAACTCGGAAAATTCTAATTCAGTCCGAATGACCTTAATCATACATAAAATGTTCATGTAACTCAAATTGAGATTTTTTTGGCCGAAAATGTCGATTTCTTTTTCATAAATATGCCGTAAAACGGCATTTCAAAAGCCGCTTACAACTACAAAAACATGGAAAAACTGTTTAACGTTTAGCAATGAACCTAAGTTATATTGTATCAACAATCATCAGCGATAGTAAATTGTAAAGCTGCAGTACATGTTCATTACTAGTACATAAGCTATACCCTGACTAAAATGGCAACATGATAAAAACAGGTGCTCTCGTCAGTTGACTTAATTGAGAACTCGCTGAAT
Organism: Argopecten irradians; assembly: GCF_041381155.1. NCBI lineage: Eukaryota > Metazoa > Mollusca > Bivalvia > Pectinida > Pectinidae > Argopecten > Argopecten irradians. The sequence continues at coordinate 40,833,986 of NC_091135.1, read as the reverse complement.
TCGAACACTCCAATAACTCGAAGTTTTATCTCGGTCCCTTCGAGTTCGTATTAACCGAGTTCCACTGTATCTAGAACATCAATAATTGAGCTTATATATATAGAGATTGGAAACTCCTTCTTTGTCTTTGTTGATAGGCAGAGAGACCTCCGGTTTATAGGCATTTTCCCTTGGCAATCTACTTTTCAGTGTATTCTTTTAAACATGATATTTTTGCATCAATACAAAGTGTAAACATTATATCAAGGTTTGATATGTCCAATTGTCCTGATTAATATGATTTAATATGAAGCATGAAAATGACCACTTTTACATGGTTTTTTTTTTTCGAAAATCATACCTTGGAAACCAGGGCCGTTTTCGTTTACTCGGAACAACCGGTTCGACCGTTGGTTAAAGTAATTGTTTCAATTATAAATCCTGACGGACCTGCAGTATTTAATACAGGCCTGTGAGGGCTTTGCCAAGGCTCGTCTGAAAACAGTATAAAATCAACAGGTCCGTCTTTAATTAATAAACGAACTACTAGGTCCAACCAGTCAAACCGTATAATCGAAAACGGCCCTGAAGTGCATTTTGTTTTATTAGTATATAAGTTAAAAATATTTTTTTTCTTTTCAAAATCTTACTCATACCATTTGAAAATTACTGAACGTATGTAACATATTAAAGTTGTACTCCTGTATTTAATTATGTAAGAATATATCTAAAAACCTCTGAGCACATACAGAGGTACATCTGCCACGTGTAAAAATGGTGGAGTTGCCAATCTCTCTACTATATGTTTCTGCTTAAATTGATGAATTCAAGGTCACCTCAGTATAAAGCTTTTGTATTATGTCATTCTTTAACTTGTGAAGGTTATTAATTTTCATTTTTGAACTGTTAATTTCTCTATTTCTTTTGTGACTTAAGTGCATTAGATTTGCTGGGAGGAGGTTAACAAATGGATATCAAATTTCATTGCTTTTCCAGTAGATATATTATTGCTCCTTGGAAAATAGTAAATGCTGTCTGATTAAGAATAAAATGTCCATGTAACATTGCTGCTTTCTGTATCTACAGGGGAAGAATATGTCTTTGACTATGTTCCATAAAGCAGCTCGAAACATTGGTGCAGCTTGGCTAAGGGATCCTGCCACCAACTCTACAGAAAATGTCGAGGTTTGTCTTTATTTGAAATATTGAAAAAACATTTTCATTAGGAAACATTTGTTGAAATCTCTATGTAGAAATTAACAGATATTTTAGATTGATTTGTTTGCTCTGGAAACTCAGATTTTGCTCTACTTCAAAAACTTGACACATGTAAAAATTTGTTTGCTGTGTAATGTAATTGGAGTATATATGATATCAATACTGTCAAAGCTTCCATTTATAAACATGAAAAAAAACAATGAATAAATAATGAAGTGGGAATCACTGTAATGCTCTTGAATGTCAATGATGTTTTCTCATTGTTTTAGAAAGAGTACTGGAACATTGTGAAGGGCAGAAAATCTCATGTTGTTGTACATGGCGGCCATATTAATACTCAGACTGGTAGCTGTGCTGCTGTCTCTTCTAAAAAAGACAACCACTACTACAGGTAAAGACAATATGAGTACATGTACATGATGGGAGATGTGAGCCCATGCTCAAAGGAGACCCTTTTAAATACGTCTTTTTTATAATGTTATTTATTTTTAATTAGTTATATGAATATGTAACTGGGGGGTGAATTGGAGTATGGAAACATAACACCAATTCCGGATTTGGGTTCGGTAACTTCGCCAATTTATTAGTGGAATTAATAAACTCATCAATTGCAAGTGGACCCTGTAAATATACAGAAACATACATTATAATATTAAGATATATAAAGTTAAAGATACATGTACTTGGTTATATACACAATCAAGGGGAATAACTCTTACGGTTATAACCTTTCAATTATTACAATTTATTACATATTATTCAGAGACATTTAACCATTTGCACATGATGAAATAATTATTAATGTGTTTCATTTAAGCGATAAATATAATCTGTACGTTTATAGATATACAGAGCGTTACATTAATTTAAAATCATCATAAATTACAACATAATATATCTATACGATAACGTAACATTTTGTCAAGTTCTATACATTCATACTACCAGAATCTCTATAGACTTTGGAATATAATTATTTCAATATAAAAATATGATTAGATAGATACCTCCATGTGGTACAGAGCCCAATACATCGCTAGACCACTATGACCATAGTCATTGGTAATACCTGCTGGGGATGTTCTAAATTATAAAAAATAATCAACAATCAGAACATGTATATATTGTCGATCACTAATATATACAACTGTTTCAGGCAAGATGCGCATTTGTTATAAACAATTGACTTTCCAAAACTCATTTTATTAATACATGGTAGAATACAGTAATACCGTAAAAATACAAAAATCGGAAATTTGAATATTCGGGATATAAATCGACAGTGATTAGTTGGACTGGGAATTGTGAAGTTAGTATTGCATACATCACTTACTTACATTGTTACATACGTCCAAGTCAAGTCAGGGTTGTGTCAATTTTACCAGACGATACCACGTCTGACCAGTATCAATATCTGCCCAGGTGTAACATAGGAGGGAAAACCAACTAAGGCCGAAACTGACCAGTGACCCCTGGGTAAACCAGTAGACTATAACATATTACATGTATACTATAAGTATAGAACTGGTCGGGAATATTTTAAAGATTAGAACAAACAATAATAGGTTTTTCCAAGCAAATCTTTTTTAGCCCACCATCATCAGATGGTGGGCTATTCAAATCGCCTTTCGTCCGTGCTCCGTCGTCCGTCCGTCCTTCCGTTAACAATTCTTGTTACCGCTATTCCACAGAAAGTGCTGAAAGGATCTTTCTCAAATTTCATATGTAGGTTCCCCTAGGACCCTAGTTGTGCATATTGCATTTTGGGACCGATCGGTCAACAGGATGGCCGACAGTCGGCCATCCTGGATTTTGATAGTTGAAGTTTGTTACCGCTATTTCTCAAAAAGTCCAATAGGGATCTTTCTCAAATTTCATATGCAGGTTCCCCTAGGACCCTAGTTGTGCATAGTGCATTTTGGGACCAATCGGTGAACAAGATGGCCGACAGGCAGCCATCTTGGATTTTGATAGTTAAAGTTTGTTACCGCTATTTCTCAAAATGTTTAGAAGGGATCTTTCTCAAATTTCATATATAGGTTCCCCTAGGGTCCTTGTTTTGCATATTGCATTTTGGGACCGATCGGTCAACAAGATGGCCGACAGGCGGCCATCTTGGATTTTGATAGTTAAAGTTTGTTACCGCTATTTCTCAAAATGTTTAGAAGGGATCTTTCTCAAAATACAAGATATAGGTTCCCCTACGGTCCTTGTTTTGCATATTGCATTTTGGGACCGATCTGTCAACAAGATGGCCGACAGTCGGCCATCTTGGATTTTGATAGTTGAAGTTTGTTACCGCTATTTCTCAAAAAGTGCAATAGGGATCTTTCTCAAATTTCATATACAGGTTCCCCTAGGACCCTAGTTGTGCATATTGCATTTTGGGACCGATCGGTCAACAAGATGGCCGACAGGCGGCCATCTTGGATTATGATAGTTGAAGTTTGTTACCGCTATTTCTCAAAAAGTGCAATAGGGATCTTTCTCAAATTTCATATACAGGTTCCCCTAGGACCCTAGTTGTGCATATTGCATTTTGGGACCATCTTGGATTTTGATAGTTAAAGTTTGTTACCGCTATTTCTCAAAAAGTGCTGAGATGTTCTCAAAAAGTGCTGAAGGATCTTTCTCTAATTTCATATATAGGTTCCCCTAGGGTCCTTGTTTTGCATATTGCATTTTGGGATGGATCGGTGAACAAGATGGCCGACAGGTGGCCATCTTGGATTTTGATACTTAAAGTTTGTTATCGCCATTTCTTAGAAAGTACTATAGCGATCTGTCTCAAATTTTATATATAGTGTGTTTGAAAAAGTTTGAAAAGCAGGGAAAAGATCCCTCTTTCCATTGTCAGACCCAGATCATTCTTTGGTGGGCGCCAAGATCCCTCTGGGATCTCTTGTTTGTAGCAATATTTACATCATTAAAAATAAGCAATTACAAAAAGGTACGATATTATAAGACTGTATTATATATCGACCCTGTTACGTCTACATAGACATATACATCTTACTGGGGTATTCTTTAACTCTTTTATCTATTAATTATAAGTGATTATTCTTTTTAATAATATATGATAATGATTTTATTTTTTGTTTTGGATGTAGTCATCCTTGGAATCTTAACAACCTGCCTCACAGCCCGGATTCACTGCTTCGTTACCTGGGACATCTATGTGGTGAGTATGGAGACATCTGTATTTGTAATGATCTTGTCGATAATATGATTATTGTCTACTTGTGTATTTGATCTGTGCCATAAGATAGTGTGCCATAAGAATTATAGTCTAAACTCGTTATCTCAAATTCCTGGTCTCTAGAACGGATATTCAGTGGGAAAAAAATTGTTGCTATCTCAAATTTAATTTCAGTCTAAATGTCAAATAAAAAAAAAATCAATTATGTAAATAAACAATGTATTCAAACATCTGAAAACATATAACCAAAACTTATAAGTTGGATAATCATGATAATATGCTGATCACGGTAATTGGCATGTACCCGGCTGTAATAATCATAAGATAAGGACAGTTAAAAACCACATTCTGATTAAACCTAATACCATTACATTTGAGTCGAATTCTGGATAAGTCAAATTATTTTTGTTGGAATGTTGAATTTCGAGATAACAAGTTTTGACTGTATGTGTTGGTTGACAGTCTGTAACTCTGTACTTAATTCTAGGTGTGACCATACCTACACTACATATGGGGATGGCCTTCACCACTTCCTGTTGGTCTGCAGACACACACAGACTTCCTTATATCCAGTATCTACACACAGAGGCAGATTCAGTCTGGTAAGTGACACCTCTTTATACTGACATACACAGGCTGTCTTATATCCAGTATCTACACACAGAGGCAGATACAGTGTGGTAAGTGACCTAATATATGTATTATATATCGACCCTGTTACGTCTACATAGACATATACATCTTACTGGGGTATTCTTTAACTCTTTTATCTATTAATTATAAGTGATTATTCTTTTTAATAATATATGATAATGATTTTATTTTTTGTTTTGGATGTAGTCATCCTTGGAATCTTAACAACCTGCCTCACAGCCCGGATTCACTGCTTCGTTACCTGGGACATCTATGTGGTGAGTATGGAGACATCTGTATTTGTAATGATCTTGTCGATAATATGATTATTGTCTACTTGTGTATTTGATCTGTGCCATAAGATAGTGTGCCATAAGAATTATAGTCTAAACTCGTTATCTCAAATTCCTGGTCTCTAGAACGGATATTCAGTGGGAAAAAAATTGTTGCTATCTCAAATTTAATTTCAGTCTAAATGTCAAATAAAAAAAAAATCAATTATGTAAATAAACAATGTATTCAAACATCTGAAAACATATAACCAAAACTTATAAGTTGGATAATCATGATAATATGCTGATCACGGTAATTGGTTTTTATCCAGCATGTACCCGGCTGTAATAATCATAAGATAAGGACAGTTAAAAACCACATTCTGATTAAACCTAATACCATTACATTTGAGTCGAATTCTGGATAAGTCAAATTATTTTTGTTGGAATGTTGAATTTCGAGATAACAAGTTTTGACTGTATGTGTTGGTTGACAGTCTGTAACTCTGTACTTAATTCTAGGTGTGACCATACCTACACTACATATGGGGATGGCCTTCACCACTTCCTGTTGGTCTGCAGACACACACAGACTTCCTTATATCCAGTATCTACACACAGAGGCAGATTCAGTCTGGTAAGTGACACCTCTTTATACTGACATACACAGGCTGTCTTATATCCAGTATCTACACACAGAGGCAGATACAGTCTGGTAAGTGACCTCTCTTTATACTGACATACATAGACTTCCTTATATCCAGTATCTACACACAGAGGCAGATACAGTCTGGTAAGTGACACCTCTTTATACTGACATACACAGGCTGTCTTATATTCAGTATCTACACACAGAGGCAGATACAGTCTGGTAAGTGACACCTCTTTATACTGACATACACAGACTGCGTTATATCCAGTATCTACACACAAAGGTAGATACAGTCTAGTAAGTGACATCTCTTTATACTGACATACATATACTTCCTTATATCCAGTATCTACACACAGAGGCAGATACAGTCTGGTAAGTGACACCTCTTTATACTGACATACACAGACTGCGTTATATCCAGTATCTTCACACAGAGGTAGATACAGTCTGGTAAGTGACACCTCTTTATACTGACATACACAGACTGCGTTATATCCAGTATCTACACACAGAGGTAGATACAGTCTGGTAAGTGACACCTCTTTATACTGACATACATATACTTCCGTATATCCAGTATCTACACACAGAGGCAGATACAGTCTGGTAAGTGACAGCTCTTTATACTGACATACACAGACTGCGTTATATCCAGTGTCTACACACAGAGGTAGATACAGCCTTGTAAGTGACACCTCTTTATACTTACATCAACTCTATACATCTACACCAGAGAGATACAGCTGTAAGTGACACCTCTTTTTACTAACATACATAGACTGTGTTATATCCAGTATCTACACACAGAGGTAGATACAGTATTGTAAGTGACACCTCATTATACTGACATACACAGACTTCCTTATATCCAGTATATACACAGAGAGGCAGATACAGTCTTGTAAGTGACACCTCTTTATACTGACATACACAGACTGTGTTATATCCAGTATCTACACACAGAGGCAGATACAGTCTGGTAAGTGACACCTCTTTATACTGACATACATAGACTTTCTTATATCCAGTATCTACACACAGAGGCAGATACAGTCTGGTAAGTGACACCTTTTTATACTGATATACACAGACTGCGTTATATCCCGTATCTATACACAGTCTGGTAAGTGACACCTCATTATACTGACATAAATATATCTCAGGCTGTCTTATATCCAGTATCTACACACAGAGGCAAATACCGTCTGGTAAGTGAAACCTCTTTATACTGACATACACAGGCTGTCTTATATCCAGTATCTACACACAGAGGCAGATACAGTCTGGTAAGTGAAACCTCTTTATACTGACATACACAGGCTGTCTTATATCCAGTATCTACACACAGAGGCAGATACAGTCTGGTAAGTGACACCTCTTTATACTGACATACATGTACTTCCTTATATCCAGTATCTACACACAGAGGCAGATACAGTCTGGTAAGTGACACCTCTTTATACTGACATACACAGACTGCGTTATATCCAGTATCTTCACACAGAGGTAGATACAGTCTGGTAAGTGACACCTCTTTATACTGACATACACAGACTGCGTTATATCCAGTATCTACACACAGAGGTAGATACAGTCTGGTAAGTGACACCTCTTTATACTGACATACACAGACTGTGTTATATCCAGTATCTACACACAGAGGTAGATACAGTATTGTAAGTGACACCTCATTATACTGACATACACAGACTTCCTTATATCCAGTATCTACACACAGAGGCAGATACAGTCTGGTAAGTGATACCTCTTTATACTGACATACATATACTTCCTTATATCCAGTATCTACACACAGAGGCAGATACAGTCTTGTAAGTGACACCTCTTTATACTGACATACACAGACTGCGTTATATCCATTGTCTACACACAGAGGTAGATACAGCCTTGTAGTGACACCTCTTTTTACTGACATACACAGACTGCGTTATATCCAGTATCTACACACAGAGGCAGATACAGTCTTGTAAGTGACACCTCTTTATACTGACATACACAGACTGTGTTATATCCAGTATCTACACACAGAGGCAGATACAGTCTTGTAAGTGACACCTCTTTATACTGACATACACAGACTTCCTTATATCCAGTATCTACACAAAGAGGCAGATACAGTCTGGTAAGTGACACCCTCTTTATACTGACATACATAGACTTTCTTATATCCAGTATCTACACACAGAGGCAGATACAGTCTGGTAAGTGACACCTCTTTATACTGACATACATAGACTTTCTTATATCCAGTATCTACACACAGAGGCAGATATACAGTCTGGTAAGTGACACCTCTTTATACTGACATGCGTATACTTCCTTATATCCAGTATGTACACACAGAGGCAGATACAGTCTTGTAAGTGACACCTCTTTATACTGACATACATAGACTTTCTTATATCCAGTATGTACACACAGAGGCAGATACAGTCTGGTAAGTGACACCTCTTTACACTGATATACATAGATGGGCCTTTATGAAGTCCTTACATGTGTCATTGTGGATGTCACCTCTTTTTACTGACATTTACAGGCTTCATAAGTTGAAATAACTTGAGTCTTATCCCTTTGTACTTATTATAACAATAAAATGTGTTTTAAAGTCAAAATGACATTTACATCTGCCTGCTATCAAGGACTTTCACAGGGAGACAGGTTGTTTAGATATTTAGTAGCCATAGTTACACACTGTTTTATTGTGAATAGGTATGCTGTACCTGGTCATAAGGAGGAGATGTTTAAGACTGCCATGACAACACTTGTACCATCACTGGTCAATGACAGCCCAAACTGGCTCCCCGAGGATACTGTGATGGTGAGTTAAGTAAGATGGTTCAACCATTCTAGTAAATATTGAATGTTTGATATCATTTTAAGTAATACATTTAGTACAACAAACCGAAGACCTGATGTAAAACTTTACTTATTTACAGGTTCATCCAGATGACCTAACAGCTAATGGTGTAGCCGTCAGTAGATGTGTCCAGCGACCTGGTCAGTTTATTGTTGTGTTTCCTCGCAGTTATACATCAACAATCAGTTGTGGCTATTCCCTGGCAGAGTCCGTCCACTACGCAACCCCCGGCTGGCTGGAGGCTGGTCAGGCTGCTTCAAAGGTGCGACGACTTCTCATGAGGGCCTTACAGCTTACATTTATGTTGACATAATCTTGTATTTAATGCCTAACAACTTCTTATGACACTTTAATGTATATCAGTCACAATTCTGGATGTTTAAGATTGGTATTCCTGCCAAAAAGATACCTGAGATCCATTACATGATGTTGGCATCAGCTGATCTAATAGGCCCTGCTTGACGTTGTATCTTTAACAGGCATTGAACGATAACTTTGAACCAGAACTTTTCTCCATGGATGAGCTCTTAACAAGGATAGCAGAGGATCTAGCAACTCCTGTGGATATTCTGGCAGCTGTGTTTTCCATGGTTACAAAAAGTCATGTAAGTTACTCTGTCATTTTTAGCTCACCTGGCCCGAAGGGCCAGTGAGCTTATGTCATGGTGCGGCGTCCGTCGTCCGTCGGCGTCCGTCTGTCCGTCAACATTTCCTTTAAATCGCTACTAGTCATAGAGTTCTGCATGGAATGTAACCAAATTTGGCCACAAACATCCTTGGTGGAAGGGGAACAGAGTTTGTATAAATTTTGGCTCTGACCCCCCGGGGGCAGGAGGGGCGGGGCCCAATAGGGGAAATAAAGGTAAATCCTATAAATCACTACTAGTCATAGAGTTCTGCATGGAATGTAACCAAATTTGGCCAGAAACATCTTTGGGGGAATAAGAACAGAGTTTGTATAAATTTTGGCTCTGACCCCCCGGGGGCAGGAGGGGTGGGGCCCAATAGGGGAAATGGAGGTAAATCCTATAAATCACTACTTGTCCTAGAGTTCTGCATGGATTTTAACCAAATTTGGCCACAAGCTTCCTTGGGGGAAGGGGAACAGAACTTGTGTAAATTTTGGCTCTGACCCCCTGGGGCAGGAGGGGTGGGGCCCAATAGGGGAAATAGAGGTAAATCCTTTAAATCACTACTAGTCATAGAGTTCTGCACGGATTGTAACCAAATTTGGCCACAAACATCCTTGGTGGAAGGGGAACAGAACTTGTATAAATTTTGACTCTGACCCCCCTGGGGGCAGGAGGAGGCGGGGCTTAATAGGGGAAATAGAGGTAAATCCTATAAATCGCTACTCGTCCTAGAGTTCTGCTTGGATTGTGACCAAATTTGGCCAGAAACATCCTTGGGGGAAGGGGAACAGAACTTGTGTAAATTTTGGCTCTGACCCCCTGGGGCAGGAGGGGTGGGGCCCAATAGGGGATTTAGAGGTAAATATTCAAATTCCTTCAGAAAAGAAACAATGAACCTGTATTCAGAACATTACTTGGCATTACAAACCAGGTGAGCGATACAGGCCCTCTGGGCCTCTTGTTATGACTTTGTTGTAACCATAGATACAGAAGATTATATAAGTAAATTCACAACCTCAGTTCATTGTTACCATGACGGTCTCCATCTGTAGTATATTGTTGTACACCCAAACCTCACAAAACTGTGTTGTTACCATGGATACAAGACATCATGTATATGAATTCATAACCTCAGTTCATTGTTACCATAATGACAGTCTCCAATTGTAGTAGATTGTTGTACACCTAAACCTCACAAAACTGTGTTGTTACCATGGATACAAGACATCATGTATGTGAATTCACAACCTCAGTTCATTGTTACCATAATAACAGTCTCCATTTGTAGTAGATTGTTGTACACCTAAACCTCACAAAACTGTGTTGTTACCATGGATACAAGACATCATGTATGTGAATTCACAACCTCAGTTCATTGTTACCATAATGACAGTCTCCATTTGTAGTAGATTGTTGTACACCTAAACTTCACAAAACTGAACTGCTTGATATAAATGATAACGCTTATGTAATTTTGACAGTGAACAGGAGCTGAATCTCCGACAGCAGTTGTTTGACGCTGGTCTGAAGTCCTCAAAGCGTATGTGTACCACAGGGAATCTGCCGTCCAGGGGAGCATGTCAAGTAGAGGAAATAGTAACAACATGTGACGTGTCCAAAAAAATCTGTTATCTTTCATTGGTAAGGACCATCAGATTGTGTTAACTGTGTTTCTAGGAGATAGCAGTCTTGCTAAGAACCAAATGTATTGATATTTGGAGGTCATTTTAAATAGAAAATTGAAAGAAGGTCAACAAAATGTGAAAAATGTTCTTTTGGAGTTAGAAAAGACCCATGAATTAAGGTTTTTAATAGCTTTTGATAATGAATATTTAGGTCACCTGAGACGAAGTCTCAAGTGACCTATTCTAATCGCCTTTTGTCCGTCGTCCTCCGTCGTCCGTCGTGCGTCGTCCGTCGTATGTCTGTAAACAATTTACATTTTCGACTTCTTCTCCAAAACTGCTGAAGCAATTTCAATGAAATTTTGCAGAAACCTTCTTAGGCATAAGGCCAATCAAAATTGTGAATTTTATGGTCCCCACCCCCCAGGGGGCTGTGGGAGGGGCCAAAAGGGGTAAAATTGAGTAAAATTTCAAAAATCTTCTTCTCTACTCACAGATGTGGTAGAATCAAATACTATTCATAGATAGAAAGGTCTTAAGGTCCTTTACAAAAATTGTGAATTATATGACCCTGTGGTCTCTCGTTTCCGTCTGGGGAGGGGGTTAAGTTTACTATAGTTTATATTGGGAAAACACATTTTTGCGCATTATTTGGTCATTTGTAATAGGAAATGAGTCAAATGTTGTCAGAATTATCAGTATGAGATGGCCATTTAATCCTATTAACAAATTTTCTATGACTGACCCCCAGGGGCCTTAGGGGCGGGGTCAAAAGGGGTCAAATAGGCTAAAACTTCAAAAATATTCTTTTAAAATTCTGGAAATGGTATAAACAAATACACTTTATAGATGAAAAGGTCTTAAAGTTTTTTATACAAATTGTACATTATATGACCCTGGGGTCTCACATTTCTCCCTGGGGAGGGGGTCAAGTTTACTATAGTTTATATAGGAAAAACACATTTATGAGTATGTTTTGTTCAATTTTCATTGGAAACGAGTCAAACTTGGTTAGAATTATTAGCCTGAGATAGCATTTAAATATCATATCCACATTGGTCCTGGCCGACCCCCTGGGGGCAGAGGGGCGGGGCTAAAAAAGGGTCAAATAGGCTAAAACTTCAAATATCTTCTAAAATTCTGGATATAGTAGAATCAAATAATTATAGATGGAAAGGTCTTAGATGTTTTATAAAAATTGTGAATTATATGACCTTGGGGTCTCACTTTACCCCCCGGGGAGGGGTCAAGTTTACTTTAGTTTATATAAGAAAAACATATTTGTGAACATTATTTTCCCAATTTTCGTAGGAAATGAGTCATACTTGATTAGAATTATTAGCCTAAGTAATAGCATTTTAACAACCATATCCGTCCTCGATGACCCCCAGGGGGACCAGAGGGGCAGGACCAAACAGGGTCAAAATGATTAAAATTTCAAAAAATACCTCTAAATTCACAGGTTTGATGGAAGCAAATACTCTTCATTGTCTAAAAAGTCAAATTTATAAATCACTGACCAACTTCAAGGCCCAGCATATAGTGTTTATATGTCTTTAATTTGTTTCATTATTTGTTTAATTATATATTCTAACTCAGGTGACCGTTAAGGCCCATGGGCCTCTTGTTTTATATTACCATAATATTTTGATATTTAGTCATTTTTTCACGAGTGCATAGAGCTCTTTTAATTTTAGTGTGGTAGGTTCTCCTACATATTTTTTTATTTTTATTGATTTTTATTTACAAGGTTTTGAATGAAGTTGATGACCTGGCCTTCTCACTAGAACATGGGCTATCACATGTGCAGAAAAAACGCAATATACGATCCTGTAAACTGATGTACCGTCATACAGAGGTGAGTTATGTAGTGGGTGGAGTTTGAGACATCTTTGGATGTTAGGGAGTGTTTCTGGATCAATAACTGATAAATAATTTACAAAATTAACTGATGATTTTGACAATGATATTACTGTATGTTTGAAAAATTTCCTTGAAGTTAAAAAGATTTTTTTTCACTCTTAAAATTGAGTTTTGGTGAAAACTAAACTTAAAGTTTTCACTCTTTTGTCCAGAATTTCTGGAATGTGCTTTTATGTAAGGGTCTACTTGTTAGGATTTCTAAAAAGGACTTTGAAAGGAAGATTGAAGATTGATCTAGTGCTGGATTGCTCAAAGATAGGTCTAAAGATTTATCATGTGCTGCTGAATTATTTATAATATTGCCTGTTTTTTTAGGAGGAGCTGAAGAAGCTTTTAAGAGATGTGAAAGAACGACTAAATACTCAATGTAGCAGCTCAGTTGAATCAGCAGAAGGAAACTCACCACGCAGGAAACAGTCCCGCAAGTCGGAGCATAAGAGCTGATAGAGGGATTAATACCCAGCATATTCATATTTCACTTTCATTTTCTCATCTATCCACTTTCAGGCCAGTGCCTATATCCAGGAAGCCATTCTCGTACTAAAACATGCCATATGTTCTGCCATTTTTCCAAAATCTTTTGTTGTGACAAAAATTTCAAATAATCTTGAATAGATTTTACATACATGTATGCGAATACTATGGTTAATTAAGTATGTTAATGATTTCCTGAATTCAGATTTAAATCTTTTTATAATCAGGGATTCATTCATTTTTAAAACAAATAAAACTTGACATTATTTATTGATTACACCTATACATGTATCATACACTTACTTTTTGATTGGGATTTTGTTCACATCTCAGATATTTGTTTGTCTTGTTTTAAACATGTTCAGTCAATGAAACAATTACCGGTATCCTATCTGTCATCTTGAATCCTGCCACGTCCTTGCTGGGTTTTTTCCTGGAATCTTACAACCAATTAGATATGTGATACTTTGCAGTATTATTACCATCCCGGTAGTTACACAGTTTGTTAGTAACATAAAATGGAAAAGACCCAAGATCATACAGAAGTATTGTCTCCATTAGAGAGAGACACCCTTGTATTACCTCATATATAGCATCTTACATGAGTGTTCAATTTATATGAGATTTTATATTTCATTTTATTGTGTCTGTCTGACGTCACAATGGATTTTCAGCCAATGCAAATCTCTCTAGGTCATATTACGCTTATGACATCTGCAGAAATATTACATGGGCTAAATCACTGAATATCAGGCAGATTATGTGATTAATGTGTATAATTCCACTTATATTCTCCTTGGGGATTGGACACTCCTATATGGTCTACTGAAGAAAGAGAGACTCCTTGGTTTTCTTCAGAGGTAAAGATTAATTTTGATGTGTCTTCCATAGAAAACAGAGACCTCAAATTAAAGTTTAATTGACAAAGAGAGACCCTTTAATTGTCTTCAAAGGAAAACAACCCCTTATATTCTCCATGGGAACAACCACTCATTTATGGTTTATTTCGGAAGAGAGACCTTTTGATCGTCTTAAGAGGAAAACACAACCCCTTATATTCTCCATGGAAACAACCACTCCTTTATGGTCTATTTTAGGAAGAGAGACCCTTTAATGGTCTCTGATAACAGAGACACCCCATAATAGCCCATGGAAGAACAGACACCTGTTCATTGTCTCCATAGAAACAGATACTCTGTTATTGTCTTCATAACAATATGACACCAAGTTATGATCTCCATATTTTGTTGTTTCATTTGTATAACTAAGGTCACTTTTAGGCAAGATTGTGCTGATGACTATACCCAACTGAATATTAAGGAGGCTTGATCCAGATCAATAACACATAAATGTGTATTGATCTAGAATACAAACACAAGTTTTCATGGATATGTTTCATTTTAGTTATGGCCAAGTTCAGGCTATACTATAGTGATCAGAGGAAAGTGTTTACCATCAAGATATTTTTTGATGAATTTTTCATGAACAAGATACATCTAGTATTTCAGTACAAGTTTGGTAAAGATGTTGTTTGTTGTTTAATGAAGATGATATACTCAATCAATTTGTTATAAATATTAAGTAATAATCTCTATGTAAATAACAAAGCAAGCTTTAATCCTTTACAAGTAACGCACAAATATTATGTTTCACTATTATGTTTCATACAAGTGAATTTTACATGTATTTTGTTATTACACTATATGTTAAAAAAACTGCAAATTACATGAGTATTTAGTACTTCCCTCCTGAAGTTAATTGTATACGTAAGCATTGATGTCACTTATTTTTTTATTTCTTTGGGGTTTGAAAAAAAATTAGTTTTCAAACTGTGTGAATCAGCGTAGTGGATTCTCACAAAATTTTGCAAACAAACTTTTTTCATAACCCGATGAAATCAAAAATAGTGACATCAATGCTTATAATTAAATTTTGAGACTATTTGATAAAATACATTTTATTGTATGATTCCATTGGTTTTTCAAGGGATTCTTTTTCTAAATCAATATACAACATCAATGCTTTTATTGTGACGTCACGATAATATTGGGTGTTTTGGACCATTGTCGATTTTTTTTTCATAGTGGTACTGATTTAGTATTTTATCCATATGATGAAAATATTGCAATGATGAATACTTAATTACTCTCATTAAGAGGAATGTAATTTTATGGAGTCTTAGCTCTTTCTTTCCTTATCTAACTGCCAGTAAACTAATTGTACATTTAGTTACCTTCTTTTTGTTAGAAGATTTGTTGTATTTTTTATTGTAATTATACATAGTTTGGAAATTTTAATGTTAAATTTGTTTTACATAGAATTGGCATTTTGTACTGATGTTCAGTTTAATAAAACAATGTATAAATATTCTGAGCTGTATTTAATTGAGATACTTGTATTTGGCCTTGTGCAGACTTATCTGCTCTTGTGAAAAGGTATTGGCCATAACATCATCAATTTGTGTGGTAAGGTAATGACCATTACATCATCAGTTTGTTTGAAAAGGTATTAGTCATTACATCAACAGTTTGTGTGATAAGGTATAATGGCCATTACATCATCAATTTGTGTTTTAAAGGCCCATAACCTTTCCGGCGCAAAATACAAAGGTTTCTTTAAGAACATTAATAACATCAGAAAATGCATACCGATGACCTAAAATAAGGTTACGACACCAAACATATGCAAGATTTCCTGTGTAATATATGAAAACAGTGGAGAGTCCATTCGCTGTTTTGCCGTCTGGTGAAGTGATAGTCAACTTCCGCACGGTATTTAGGATGCAGTGGGAAACATAATACGACCCGCGTTATGAAAATAAACATTTTATTTATTTTAATAAAATCGTTCAGAAGGTGATGATAAATGTAGTGATAACGGTAAGTTAATAATTTTTAAGACTTTACAATATTATCGATCTTGTTTTACATTCCCATTTTAAAAATTAAAAGCCGTTTCGGAAAGGTAGTGGGCCTTTAAGTTATTGGCCATTACATCATCAGTTTGTGTGATAGGTGTTTTGGTCATTATATGATCAGTTAGATTAGGAAATTTCAACACTTATGAAAAATTTGAATACTGTCCTATACACAAAAGAGAAGATAACTGTATTATGAAGACAGAATTTTGAAAAAAAAAAAAAAAAAAATACAAATAGTTCAAGTATCGTCTGTAATGTAATTTACAACACTTCAGTTCACCTGGTCTGAATGACAATGATTAACTTGTGCCATGTGATGGTGTTTGTCAACAAATTTCACGTCAAACTTAATATTAATTAAAAGGCCATTTATACCATGGTGTCAATGGTCAAGGTTAGGGTTTTATTAGTTAAATATCCTTTTGAAGGCTACTACCTTTCAGGAGCAAAATTTAAAAACATTAATAACATAACAAAATACATATCGATGGCCTAATATGAGGTAACAACGCCAAAAATATGCAAGATTTCCATCGTAATATATGGTAATTGGATATTATGCAAGATTTCCATCGTAATATATGGTAATTGGATATTCATTTTGCTGTTTTGCTGTCTGGCGCAGTGATAGTCAACTACCGTGCGATATAGACGACGATGAGTGTAGTATTAACAATAAGCTAATAACTTTTGCGACACCCCAAAAGTTATTAATCTCGTTTTACCTTTTCATTTTCATAGTCATCATGTTTCGTCCGACCCGAAGGGTCAGGATGACCTATAGACATCATGTTTCGTCCGTCGTCGTCCGCGCGTCGCCGTGCGTTAACTTTTCACATTTTGAACTTCTTCTCAAGTTCTACCGGTGCAATTTGGCTGAAACTTGCATGAAATGATCCTGACATGGTCCCGACAAAGTGTTTGTTATTTTTCAGGTCGATCCGAAAATCCAAGATGGCTCCACAGCCGCCATCTTGAAAACACATTTTGAACTTCTTCTCAAGTTCTACCGGTGCGATTTGACTGAAACTTGCATGAAATGATCCTGACATGGTCCCGACAAAGTGTGTTTTTTTCGGGTCGATCCGAATCCAAGATGGCAACAGCGCCATCTTGAAAACACATTTTGAACTTCTTCTCAAGTTCTACCGTGCGATTGGCTGAAACTTGCATGAAATGATCCAGGTCCCGACAAAGTGTTGTTATTTTTCGGGTCGATCGAAATCCAAGATGGCCGCCACAGCCGCCATCTTGAAAACACATTTTGAACTTCTTCTCAAGTTCTACCGGTGCGATTTGGCTGAAACTTGCATGAAATGATCCTGACATGGTCCCGACAAAGTGTTGTTATTTTTCGGGTCGATCCGAAATCCAAGATGGCCGCCACAGCCGCCATCTTGAAAACACATTTTGAACTTCTTCTCAAGTTCTACCGGTGCGATTTGACTGAAACTTGCATGAAATGATCCTGACATGGTCCTGACAAAGTGTTGTTATTTTTTAGGTTGATCCGAAACCCAAGATGGCCGCCACAGCCGCCATCTTGAAAACACATTTTGAACTTCTTCTCAAGTTCTACCGGTGCGATTTGGCTGAAGCTTGCATGAAATGATCCTGATATGGTCCTAACAAAGTGTTGTTATTTTTCGGGTTGATCCGAAATCCAAGATGGCCGCCACAGCCGCCATCTTGAAAACATATTTCGAACTTCTTCTCATGTTCTACCGGTGCGATTTGGCTGAAACTTGCATGAAATGATCCTGACATGGGCCCCACAAAGTATTGTTACATCTCTGGTTGATCACAAATCGAAGATGGCTACCATGACACTATATCTAATTAATTTCCTATATGTTAAGGCCCTTGGGCCTCTTGTTTGAAATAAAATTTGTTGAAAGAAATTGAAAATGATCCTGACATGGTCCTGACAAAGTGACACCATATATAATTAATTTTACTATTGCCAAGGTAGTCAGATGACCGTTAAGGCCCTTTGGGCCTCTTGTTAAAAATTAAAAGCCTATTCAGAAAGGTAGTGGACCTTTAACAGCCAGGGTTATGTGAGGATGTGCCAGGTTTGTTGGTGGAGGAAACCAAGAGCATCCGGAGAAAAAACTGCAACCAGCGGTCAGTAACTGGTAACTGCCCCACATAGGATTCAAACTAGCATCCCAGAGGTGGAGGGCTTATGGTAATATGTCAGGACAAAGCAAAGGTTACATTCAACAATCTTTTTAAGGTGACACAGCCTCATCCACTGGTATTCGGAAAACGGGTTTGTGCAAGAAATAACATAACAATCTGTAAGGGAGTTGAAAGTAATTTTAATTTATATCTTCCCTTTGAATATGATATACATGACAGCTTTACAAATAAATTTACCGTATATATCACATAACAGGACAAATCATCTACATTTACACTTGTCAACCAAATGAGACTACTGTATATTTTGCTTGGGCCGTTTCTATTATACGGTTTGACTGGTTGGACCTAGTTGTTCGTTTATTAATTAAAGACGGACCTGGTGATTTTTTTCAGACGAGCCTTGACAAAGCCATCACAAGTCTGTATCAAAAACTGCAGGTCCGTCAGGTTTTATACTTGAAATAATGACTTTAACCAACGGTCGAACCGGTTGTTCCGAATAAACGAAAATGGCCCCAGTTAGTAAGAGGGGAGACAATCCCTGTGAAAGGGGGGTAATTCCCTGTATTGTTTACAGATTAGTATTTTATGGTTAACAGTCAGAATCTAGCAAATCATCATCTTTACTTGGTGTTAGGTAATCACACTAAAATCAAACTAATACACAATGTATGTCCTACTGTACTTAAGCTTCCTTTGTTTCATCGTCGTGGTCCGAAGTGCAATCAATCGTAGGTTCCTGACGATGCATTGGTTTGAACTACCCAATGTTTTTGATACTAGAGTATAGATTGTATGGTATGTTCATTAAACAACCTACATGTACATTTATATGACAGTATCCGAGTATTTCATCAATTACTTTGTTTCCTTAATTATCAGTAAAAGACCATAAACAATATGAAAATTTCGAGATACTGAAACAACATGGACCGAGTACAATTTGTGTTTCACCTTCTGGCGGTTTTCATTTTAAAATCATCACAACATAATCACAGGAAAGTTAGACTATATAATTGATGGTAATCATACATTACCTATGTTGTTTTGATATCAAGACAAAGCACCTCAATAACTCAAAACTAAAAGGATTATGTCATAACTTTGACTAAGGTTAACAACAAATTCAATTAAGCATCATTGAATATGTCTATGGTTGTAAAAAATTCATTTACACCATTAAAATGCTTTAATTATGTTTTAAGTTTGCATTTATGCAGTTCAAATGTGGTATAATAATGCACTGTTTTCTATATCTACTTTGTACATTTCTTGTCCGTCAAGTCACAAGATGCAAGAGAATGGTAGTGCAAGTAATACAGTCATGCAATATTATTTTGAAGAAATGAAGACATAGTGTATGCATGCAGGAATGAATAAATGAATGAGTATCCACTGACATTGAGCATGCATGATAGACCTGAATAGATCAGTATCACATAAAACACAAAACAAAAAGTGTGTGATAAATTGTATACATATAGACCTGTAGTCAACTCCAACAGGAATAGCTGAGTTAACTACAGTTTGTGATACATTGTATACATGTTGGTAGTCCATTCTAACAGGAATAGCTGAGTTAACAACATGTGTGTGATACATTGTATACATGTGGTAGTCCATTCTAACAGGAATAGCTGAGTTAACTACAGTGTGTGATACATTGTATACATGTTGGTAGTCCATTCTAACAGGAATAGCTGAGTTAACAACTGTGTGTGATACATTGTATACATGTTGGTAGTCCATTCTAACAGGAATAGCTGAGTTAACTACAGTGTGTGATACATTGTATACATGTTGGTAGTCCATTCTAACAGGAATAGCTGAGTTAACAACAGTGTGTGATACATTGTATACATGTTGGTAGTCCATTCTAACAGGAATAGCTGAGTTAACAACTGTGTGTGATACATTGTATACATGTTGGTAGTCCATTCTAACAGGAATAGCTGAGTTAACTACAGTGTGTGATACATTGTATACATGTTGGTAGTCCATTCTAACAGGAATAGCTGAGTTAACTACTGGTGTGCTTGTTACTGACATTCTAAAGTGTGTGATACATTGTAACATTTTAGCCATTCTAACAGGAATGTGATACATTGTATACATTGTATACATGGTAGTCCATTCTAACAGGAATAGCTGAGTTAACTACAGTGTGTGATACATTGTATACATGTTGGTAGTCCATTCTAACAGGAATAGCTGAGTTAACAACTGTGTGTGATACATTGTATACATGTTGGTAGTCCATTCTAACAGGAATAGCTGAGTTAACTACAGTGTGTGATACATTGTATACATGTTGGTAGTCCATTCTAACAGTGTGTGGTTAAGATGTCCCGACATATTACCACATGTCCACCTCTGGTGCGAGTTCGAATCCCATGTGGGGCAGTAACAGGTACTAGCTGGCCGTGGTTTTTCTCCGGGTACTCCGTTTCCTCCACCAACAAACTGGCACGTCCTACATGACCCTGGCTGTTAATGTTGGTAGTCCACGTAACAGAATAGCTGAGTTAACAACAGTGTGTGATACATTGTATACATGTTGGTAGTCCATTCTAACAGTAATAGCTGAGTTAACAACTGTGTGTGATACATTGTATACATGTTGGTAGTCCATTCTAACAGGAATAGCTGAGTTAACTACAGTGTGTGATACATTGTATACATGTTGGTAGTCCATTCTAACAGGAATAGCTGAGTTAACAACTGTGTGTGATACATTGTATACATGTTGGTAGTCCATTCTAACAGGAATAGCTGAGTTAACTACAGTGTGTGATACATTGTATACATGTTGGTAGTCCATTCTAACAGGAATAGCTGAGTTAACTACAGTGTGTGATACATTGTATACATGTTGGTAGTCCATTCTAACAGGAATAGCTGAGTTAACAACTGTGTGTGATACATTGTATACATGTTGGTAGTCCATTCTAACAGGAATAGCTGAGTTAACTACAGTGTGTGTGATACATTGTATACATGTTGGTAGTCCATTCTAACAGGAATAGCTGAGTTAACAACAGTGTGTGATACATTGTATACATGTTGGTAGTCCATTCTAACAGGAATAGCTGAGTTAACAACAGTGTGTGATACATTGTATACATGTTGGTAGTCCATCTAACAGGAATAGCTGAGTTAACAACGTGTGTGATACATTGTATACATGTTGGTAGTCCATTCTAACAGGAATAGCTGAGTTAACAACAGTGTGTGATACATTGTATACATGTTGGTAGTCCATTCTAACAGGAATAGCTGAGTTAACTACAGTGTGTGATACATTGTATACTTGTTGGTAGTCCATTCTAACAGGAATAGCTGAGTTAACTACAGTGTGTGATACATTGTATACATGTTGGTAGTCCATTCTAACAGGAATAGCTGAGTTAACAACAGTGTGTGATACATTGTATACATGTTGGTAGTCCATTCTAACAGGAATAGCTGAGTTAACAACAGTGTGTGATACATTGTATACATGTTGGTAGTCCATTCTAACAGGAATAGCTGAGTTAACAACAGTGTGTGATACATTGTATACATGTTGGTAGTCCATTCTAACAGGAATAGCTGAGTTAACAACAGTGTGTGATACATTGTATACATGTTGGTAGTCCATTCTAACAGGAATAGCTGAGTTAACAACTGTGTGTGATACATTGTATACATGTGGTAGTCCATTCTAACAGGAATAGCTGAGTTAACAACTGTGTGTGATACATTGTATACATGTTGGTAGTCCATTCTAACAGGAATAGCTGAGTTAACAACTGTGTGTGATACATTGTATACATGTTGGTAGTCCATTCTAACAGGAATAGCTGAGTTAACAACAGTGTGTGATACATTGTATACATGTTGGTAGTCCATTCTAACAGGAATAGCTGAGTTAACAACAGTGTGTGATACATTGTATACATGTTGGTAGTCCATTCTAACAGGAATAGCTGAGTTAACAACAGTGTGTGTGATACATTGTATACATGTTGGTAGTCCATTTCTAACAGGAATAGCTGAGTTAACAACTGTGTGTGATACATTGTATACATGTTGGTAGTCCATTCTAACAGGAATAGACTGAGTTAACAACAGTGTGTGATACATTGTATACATGTTGGTAGTCCATTCTAACAGGAATAGCTGAGTTAACAACAGTGTGTGATACATTGTATACATGTTGGTAGTCCATTCTAACAGGAATAGCTGAGTTAACAACAGTGTGTGTGATACATTGTATACATGTTGGTAGTCCATTCTAACAGGAATAGCTGAGTTAACAACGTGTGTGATACATTGTATACATGTTGGTAGTCCATTCTAACAGGAATAGCTGAGTTAACACAGTGTGTGATACATTGTAACTGTTGTAGTCATCTTAACAACGTGTGTGATACATTGTATACATGTTGGTAGTCCATTCTAACAGGAATAGCTGAGTTAACTACAGTGTGTGATACATTGTATACATGTTGGTAGTCCATTCTAACAGGAATAGCTGAGTTAACTACAGTGTGTGATACATTGTATACATGTTGGTAGTCCATTCTAACAGGAATAGCTGAGTTAACTACAGTGTGTGTGATACATTGTATACATGTTGGTAGTCCATTCTAACAGGAATAGCTGAGTTAACAACAGTGTGTGATACATTGTATACATGTTGGTAGTCCATTCTAACAGGAATAGCTGAGTTAACAACAGTGTGTGATACATTGTATACATGTTGGTAGTCCATTCTAACAGGAATAGCTGAGTTAACAACAGTGTGTGATACATTGTATACATGTTGGTAGTCCATTCTAACAGGAATAGCTGAGTTAACAACAGTGTGTGATACATTGTATACATGTTGGTAGTCCATTCTAACAGGAATAGCTGAGTTAACAAGTTAACAACAGTGTGTGATACATTGTATACATGTTGGTAGTCCATTCTAACAGGAATAGCTGAGTTAACAACTGTGTGTGATACATTGTATACATGTTGGTAGTCCATTCTAACAGGATTAGCTGAGTTAACAACTGTGTGTGATACATTGTATACATATAGGTAGTCCACTCCAACAGGAATAGCTTACAACAGTGTGTGGTCAAGGTTATACATTGTAAACATATTGATAGTCCATTCCAACAGGAGTTAACAACAGTGTGTGGTCAAGGTTTGCATTGTTAAGAAGCATTGTGATGGTGAAATGATGACTTTACCACTGATTAAACTTGTAATTTGCGTACACATATGCTATCTTTTCAAGCAATATGGTGCAAACATACACCTTCTCACAAGCAAACCACTTAAACTGTATTATATTACTAGTAAACATGAATGCTTCCAAATTATTCACAACCTAATATAACTAAAATAGCAGTTGTTATAGCTGATGTGTCAATTTTAAGAGTAGTAGAGAGCAATTTTAAATAAATGATGATGGAAAAGGGGCTTTTTGATAAAAGTTCATTGTCCTTTACACAATGACATGGTGCTATTACAAGGACATTTATCAATAGTGTAAAAGTAATAATGAACACGATGAGACAATTCAAAGAGTATTACGTCATGCCACAGCCAGCAAATTAACGTCCTATGTGAAATGGGTTTAGCCTCTCATTTAATGGGAGCATTAGTAAAAAACCAGGTAGGCGCTTTAAAAACAAAGATGTAGAAATTTATCAGCTCATTTAAAATATATGCAGCAGTAACATGTATAACAGATATAAGTAATTTGATAGCATCATTAAGCAACAATTAGGTATTTGAGATTGTTATTGCATTTGATATTTTCTATTGTTTAGTAATCTTGATATCCAGTCTTTTTTTTATTACGCATAGAAACTGTGTAACAAGCTGTTTAAGAACAGCAAAGCTTGCTTTTAATGATGATGTAAGAGCTTAATCTTGCAAGTATACCCATTGGGCCTCATTATAGCCATAAAATATGTGATCCAATATCAATGCATAAATAAATCTCAGTTGTAAAAGAAAACCTATTAGTACAATTGTATGGGCCTCTTGAATACAATTATAATCCTACAACAATGCAGAAATCAATGTAAGTTGTTACTGATAAAAGCATTTAACAACCAAAACCTTAACCTGGTAAATGCCAGGGTGACGCTTTAAGCCCCTACTCGCTTCAAGAGGCAAGCTAAAAATGATAATTTATTGATCAGATGTCTTTGCTCATACCTCCTTCAAATACTGTAAACCAACATTCTTTCGCCAATATCACGATTCATGTGAATTCCCTAAAGTTTATGATGAACCAAGTTCTACCAACTACGTTGTATTCATTGATAGGAATTTCCATTGAATTTTTCAATCTGCGAATTATAATCTTCCAAATGAGAATTGTGAAACGTCATAGCCGAAAAAGAAAGTTGGTCTACAGTATCCAATTCCAAACTTTTTTTTACTTGTTCATATGCATATAGATAGATGTACACATCTAGAAATGTAGAGGCAATTAGGTGAAATATGATGATTGATTTTTATAATAAGAATATTGGTTATAATTTTTTGTCAACTTCAATTTTTACTGGAGCAATCATTTAACAATTGTTTTTCTTCTTTCAAGAAAGAACAAACTGATTTTAGGTTTCATAATTAACCTATATACTTTTATTGAAAGTATCAGTGATCTACAACTACTATTGATAACAGCAACGTATAGATGACCAACATTTATTTAACCAAACCAGCTTACATACATCTGTAATAACAGAACATAAATATACACAATGAACCTTCCAGTCTTACAGTCCAAAATGTTATAGTAGTAATGGTCACAAAGAGGATTATACACAGCTGGATTAGGATAGCATCAAAAAGATTTCAAATTTTAATTCTAACCACAGAAACCAGACAAAAATGTACAATTTTATAGGTCACTTATCATGTTTCATTTCAAAATATTTCGAGTACAAAAAAAGTTGTCCTGTTTTGCAGCTTCTATCAAAATTGGTTTAATAATATGTACCCTATCACATACAGATACCAGATACTTTGCCATCTGGGCTTGGTGTGTGTAACTTTGTCACTTATCATTTGACTTACTGTAAAGCAACTTATTTTTTGTGGTGACTTAATTTTGTGAGTAGGTCTAATAACTCTTTCATGGTGATTTTATATATAAAGATTCAGACTCATATGGTTCTACTGTATCTGTGCCCGATACATTTTTGTGGTGAATTAATTTCACAAATCTTACTGCCTGTAAAATATGTGAACTTTAATCATGCACAGAAAATAAGTTAGTTTTCAGTATGTTAAAGTATATGGACCAGATACAAATTGGAAGATTTTTTGTTGTTTTTAGTTCAGCTTTTCTATAAACAGGACTCATTGATTTACAGTTATTTACACACATTTCATATCTAATAGATGTATGGTATTCTCAAGATTTCTCATGATCGATAGTAAGTTAGGGGTTTGGGACCTATATTATATATGTAGTTTAATTTGCAGGTCTCTTTGCCAGTCTACGAATTCAGACAGTCAAAAGTTATAATGGATCCACAAGTTAATCAGTTAGAATGAAAACATAAGACATTGTTTTCAATGTTAATAGGTTAAAGTGTATGTACTTATATCTCCATGTATGGAATGTATAAATTTGTAATAATGACAACCGCTATCACATTGCTTATACTGTATACAACTCCAATTCAAAGTTAAGATTATCCTCACAACATTGTAGGGTAATGATTAAAAACGTTGAACAACACATCTTTTGTAGAATGTGTGAAATGAAATAACTTTGGTATATCAACAGTTAAATTTTTCAAATGTTTCTACATATGTATATGACTGCTTTCAATACTTTAAACATACTTATTTTGGCGCAATCAAATTTTTAGTGCAAAATTGATTTTAAACAGATTGGCGCAGTGATGAACTCGAACATTCATAACAATAGCTACACACACGTTTTGTGAAAATATGAGCACAATCATATTTTAGCACAAAATATCTAGCACAAATATTGTTAAAATATGATTTTCACTAAAATATGTACGTTTACAGTACCATTCTTATACAAGAAATTTGAAAAGATGCATTTTGATCCAACTCTACAAGCAAATTTGACAGAGTATACTATTATATATTATATATATATTTATGTACACATATGTATGCATTTCCTTATGATAGATACAATATATTGAATTTTTGAAATGTCCCTATTGAATGGAATTAGAGCAAAACTTCATCCTTATATTGAAAACAGAAATAACATCTCACACTGGTGATCATACATACAGAATGATGTCACTATAAATTCATACGTAAATGCATTTAAACAAAGTTCATTCTACATACGGGTTACATCACACAACAATACAAAATGAACATATGGGTAAACAAAACTAGCCACTTAATAGGTCAAAACATAAATACTCTCTAAAATAACAGTACAGAACATTCGGAAATGATAAATAACATAGTGTGACGTAAAAGAATTATCAAATTGTATTGTCTCCCCTTAATTGCTAATATAAATGTTGCGAAACAAAACATTTTTCAAATTAGACTCTAAAGATGGAAATGAAAAGAAATGACTTGTAACAATAAAAATACATGATCTGATAACAAAATGTAAAAATGCTCTTTACTAAGCACTTTTATGGTGAAGATCAGAAAGCTTTAAGTCAATGAACGTCTATCTGCTATGTTCATCAAACTTTTGTTTTCATGTTACTTTTTAGTAAAAAGACAATCTAAAAAGTTCCTATTACTAACTACATTAAATTTACTGGGAACATCATGATAGAAACGAGCAACCCTACATATCCACAATTTAATGTATAAATTGGGATTTGCCCATGTTTCACAAAAAATCACATTAACTATTGCACATAGGATTTGACAAAACCCAGAAACATTCATCAAAATTATTTATGGTTTTCCTTTTTCATAAAATAGAAACGTGTACAAGATCGAATTAGGTGGAAAATGCACTAGACAGAGCATAAAATTTTCACTAAACTGAAAAATGTATGGAAAAAATACAATTACTAGCATAATAATTGTGACAAAAAGAATGAATTTTTCTCCAAATGCTAAGTTGCCAAAACTAACTCTTTCCATCTCTTAAAACTAATAACCAACTTATTTCTGTGGCTATTTAATGTAAAACTTTTTCACAATGACCAAATTTTGCAACTTTCAGTAAATGAAATTCCGCTGTAATCTTGTTTGACTCTATTTTGCAGAGATACATTTTGAAAGTTCTAATCACATGTGAAATATGCAAAATTTAGTTGAATGCGAAGATCAGTTGGTTTACAGACTTCCATTTTACGTCAGGACATAGACATGACATTAACATAAACAAAACGCTGGTTTTGTTAATACCATGTGTCCGCCGTACTGAGAGAGTTAAATGGGTTTGATGGCTTAAGCCTAGTATGGATGTAGTCGCTGTCTGTAGCAGATGTTCCCATCACAACATTGATGGATTTGAAGTATCCCAGTAGGGTATTGAAGTTTAACAACATCCACCGCCCTGACTGCCACCACCTCCTGAGGAGGGCATGCTGGGATTGCTTGGGGAGTGCTGAGGCCCGATCTTAATACCATTTGCCTATTTAGAAAACAAACATACACCATATAAAATAGAAGGCTCCAAGGTACAACTGGGAACTGTGTAGTTTATTTATATAATTATGGTCTACTTTTGGTGTAGACCAACTTTCACACAAAATATTCAGCCTCATTTAACTGGAATACCCAGCTCACTTGGTAAGTTTTACCAATTTCCTGACATACAGGTTATAAAACTCGACATAAAATATGTAAGAGCATTGTTATTTCTAAGAAAATGTATGCAAACACAAGCCACACTTTTAAAACTGTTAATATGACACAAAAAGATTTTTTTGAATGGCTTGGAATTAGTGTGACAAACTCACCTCATTGTTAATATCAAATACGCCATCCTGGATCTTCTGGTAGATTTCTTTTGCAGTGTTAATGAAAGCCTGTAACATGTACATGGACCATGAGTATAAGACAAAGTTTAAAATATGGTATCCAGGACTGTCATAATACCAGGAATCAAATATGTTTTTCTTAGATATCTAAGGACAAGACTTAAAAACCTTCTGAAAAGTACAAAAGTAATTTTTTTTTTTTTTTTTTTTATTCAAAATCATTCTCTTTAGGATGCCCTGGCAAACTTTATCAAACAATAGATCATACTAATCAAGTCCTTTATGGTTGGAATTTGGTACTATCATAATATTCCATGTGAGTTCTGTTTTATACCAACCTCCTCTACATTTGCAGCTGTTTTAGCAGATGTCTCCATAAAGATGAGTCCATGCTCTCGGGCAAAGGCTTCACCTTCCTCCTTTTTAACATCTCGCCTAGCTTCTAGATCACTGCAAAGTGTAAATGTAAGGTTTGGTAAAATAAACAAATTATCGAATTCTGCTGTTCAAGGGAAAACAGGAGGGAGCATTACAGTAATTGAGTAACAAAATTTAATAACAGACATCAGTTGTGCCTTACACACATGTTGTGTGCAATAGTCTCTTTGGAGAGGCCCTTATTATGAGACAAAAGCCCCCCCCGGAGAAAAATGTCAAACATAACAAAAATGCACAATTATGATGTGATCATTTGAATTCTTTTCACTTTTGAGTTATAGATATGTTTAATTCCAAAATATTTTTATCATATAGTGTCATAATTAGTGTAACATCAAAATAATTTTTACTTTTTTTCTATAAATCATTAAATCAATTTATCAAAATTTATCAAAATCCCAATAATCCAGTAAATTTCTATATTGTGTCTTATTATTAACTACATTTGAAAAATAAAATTATTTAAAAATGAAAATAATTTTTTATTACTATTTTTTTAATCTAATCTTTTTTGAAAAATGAAGGGGCTTTTGTCCTCTTTTCCATTAGTATGGAGGGGCTTTTGTCCAAGGGGCTTTTGTCCTAGGGCTTAAGTCCGGGGGGGCTTTTGTCCGTACCCCCCTTATTATACCCATCATTCTTCACTTGTAATGGCAATGACATGTGTCCTTCATGCACATTTACATCTCATATATATATTGGTATCCCACTAAAAAGTCTATGTCTTGTGTATTTCTGGAATTCATTGATATTTGTCACAATTAGCAAATTTTAAAAATAAGCAATTCATAAATAGAAGCACAACTGAAAATAACCTGTTGTGACAATAAAAATCTGAATTAGAAATAGGAAGAATGTTTACCTTTTGTTTCCTATCAACATAATGACCATGTTAGAGTTTGAATGCTGTCTTGCATCTTCCAACCACGTTGTTAAATGATTAAATGTGTCCCTCCTAAAAAAATATAACAAGCATTACAACCATACACAGTGCTAGTGTTTCCCTCAGCCCCGATTAGCATGGCGCCGCGCCTTGCCCTTTTTACCTGATGCCATGCCCCTATAACCTAACGCCCTGCCCCTGTTTGTCCCCAGTATGACCCCATGACCAACACCCCAGTGGCCCTAATTAGCAGCCTTGGGCTATTTCCACCTTGGCTTGTGGTGTCACTTTCACGTCTGTGGATTAGGCCTAACAGTTACGTAAGCTGAAGTCAAGAAGCCGATCAGCAGCCTAGAAAACAATCAGCTGGCCTTTCATTAAGTTTTATGACTACAGCTAGTGAGCACTACAACAAAAACAAATACTGCTTACAACTGTAAATGATTTACTCACGTTTTTAATGTTTAATAGGCATATCTATACTGATGAATGTCACAAGCTTTGCAATCGTAATGGCCGCCATTTTGGGTATATTGTAATAGTCGATCCGGATTCAGGATTTACTAATATTCATGTTTTTAAAAATGAAAATGGTATATTTTTTTTAGAATTTCGGTGTGAATTTATTTTCGGACAAAATAAATTAATAATAATAAAATAATTAATAGCAAATTAATTAAAACAAATCAAATTAAAAAGAAATTTACTTTTTTCTCTCTCAGATAAATTACATTTTGAATACTACTTTAACAATGATCTGTATTATCTGAATTAAGTGCTTGTAAATTTAAGAAAATTATTTCAATTTATTATCCATTATTTTGAAACATGGTAAACTTATTCAATTAAATTATACAGTATTTTTAATATTTCAATAAAGATATATTAAAATAAAGGTAATAGGATTGAAATAAAGGCATTATTCCCAATCTTTTAATTAATATAAATGAAATTTAGATCTTTCTTGTGAATCAATTATAGTCATGATCATATGATCGATAGATTCCAATTTCCAAAATCATTTTTTTACCCAGAATAATTAAATAAATGTCCTGATATTACTTAGAAACTCAGACAGTTTAAAGCATTTAAGTGATATTAAGTTGAACCAGAATTATTAATTAAATAAACAACAAGGCAGTTTTAAAGATTTTCCCTTGCATTGGAAGTCGTTGATATAAACTTTGTGCCCCTCTGATGGTTATTTATCGCGGTCAAGGTGCCTTTTTCAAAACCTAGCACCATGCCCTTTTTTTCCCTGTGGGAAACACTAAGTGCACTAGACAAGGCATTTACAACCATACACAGTGCACTAGACAAGGCATTTACAACCATACAGTGCACTAGACAAGGCATTTACAACCATACCCAGTGCACTAGACAAGGCATTTACAACCATACACAGTGCACTAGACAAGGCATTTACAACCATACAGTGCACTAGACAAGGCATTTACAACCATACACAGTGCACTAGACAAGGCATTTACAACCATACAGTGCACTAGACAAGGCATTTACAACCATACCCAGTGCACTAGACAAGGGCATTTATAACCATACACAGTGCACTAGACAAGGCATTTACAACCATACACAGTGCACTAGACAAGGCATTTACAACCATACCCAGTGCACTAGACAAGGGCATCTATAACATGTATTAATTCGAAAGTAAAATGACTGTATTTTGAGGTCAGCAATAAATATACATTTACAAGAGTGCTAGCTGTTTCAGAACAATTAACTCATTCACCCCTGAAATTTCATAATGGACTGGTCTTGTCTTTGATACAGAAGAGCCAAATTGTGTCTTCAGGGATGAACGAGTTAACTATAAGTTACTAATAACAAGAGCTTAACCAAGTACATTTTCCCCTTTAAATCTCAATCGAAATCTTGTGTTTTCCTAAGCTACTCAATGTGATTGTTCCTACCCAATAGAATACTAATAATCCTATATCAAGACAGAAATTATAAAGATCACCTTGTTGATATTGTATACATTACCTTGTAATGTCGTACACCAGCAGTGCTCCAGCAGCTCCTCTGTAGTAAGATCTGGTGATAGACCGGAATGACTCCTGTCCAGCCTACAAAACAGAAAAGTATGTAAACATTACCCTAAACTTAAAACTGGCTCCTCATTACATGCCAGGTTTGGGTTAGTGGTGAAAAAAAGTCAGAAATTCCAAAGAATCAACTTACATCAGTACAATACATATGTCAACTATTCTATTTTACATAGGTTCTGAATCTAGAGCTGTGGACAATCGGCTGGGGATTGTGTGAAGTATTAATCATTGGGTCATCTCCAACATAACATCCAACATCACAACACATTTTGTTTTTAAAATAAAAAAATTCACTTATTTCTTTGTAACATGTGACTTTCTCTGTACTTTTGTTATAATTATAAGACAATTTGCACAAGATATTAAAGATTTTTTTTTTTACCTTTACTGTACAAATGAGAACATATGGATTTACTCTTAAGATTTATAAATTCAAAGAGAAAGATTGCGCTTAATTTATTATCAGATACCTACCGTGTCCCAAATCTGTAGTTTGATTTGTTTCCCATCAATTGTGATCATACGGGCTCCAAATTCCACGCCTAGTTAATAAAAGATTACCATTAGTAACAAGACATATTTTTAAAATAATACAAAATGGATGTTGTCTAACCCTATACAAGTCACTTCTAAAGACTTTCATGGATTTTGGACACATCACTTCTGAAAGACTTTCATACTTTTGAATAGCCTACTGACCTATGTACTCAATCAGATGTTAGTCACATTACCCTTTCAACAGTTCTCTTGGGGGGAATTTTATTACTGTAGTTTCATTATTAAATTATAAACTTAAATATCTTCTAATTGCATCTCTAAACCACTGCTAATTTTGAATTCAGTAGAATGAGGAGATGACAACTACCTTCAGATCTAATACTTGCCTATTGTCAGATCATGGACAGGCTGGAACCTCTTGTCTGTGAACTGTAGGAGTAGACAGGATTTTCCAACCCCTGAAAAACAAACCATTGTCCGGCTATTAAAATTCAAATTAATCATTGTACTGTGGTTAATTGATTTTTTGATAACCATTAACTTGATTCTGCTGTAGTTATTCTTTATTTGTTTACAATGTAGAAGTAATTTTCCCGTCTATTAAAATAGGATCTGTTAAGGGAAAAAAAATCTAGAAACTGGCTCCAACTACATGTACATAGTGTATGCACACAAATCTTAATCACAAACCTAAAACAGATAAACTTATTAAAAGTGACATTAAAACCTAATTGGCAAAATAATTACCAGGGTATGCAAAGAAGAAACTTTGACCCTTTCCCCTATGTTTTTGCGTGATACAATCTCGATTTACAAACATTTACATAATTTATCTTCCTAAATGCCCAATCTCTACACAGCTATGATAATTTCCAAGAATTCTACGACATTTTTTTAGTAGTTTGTGGCAACCCCATTGAACACATTCACATCAATATTCAGGATTCAAGATTTAATGATTTGAGGTAAACTGTCTTGGACACATCCTCTTTTTACTCCAGTATATACTGTATACATGTGTGTATTTGTTCTGTGATCAGTGAGAGGACAGCAGCCACACTTTGTTGTAGAATAGATGATGTTTTCCCTATCAGACATTAATCTATCCACTACAACATGTTTACACACTAAAATCACTACACAATAGAGGCAGTTCATATCAAATTCAGAACACCCACCTAACGTTCTGTTTCACTGATCAACATATGGTGGTCCATTATCCCAGGTATCAGAGGATGAAACCACCTGTTAACAATAGTACTATACCTACCAACATTTATTTAATCACAAATAATTCAGTGAGAGTATCAGTTGAAGAAAGGTTTGAGATAATGTCTTTAAAATGCTGAAAGAACGATCACTTTTATTTCCATTCATTGCCATTATGCAATATGTTACACCTCTTGCCAGTGTAAGCTCAAATGACACTTGTTGAACACATACTATAGACAAATGTAATGGCCAAATATAAATTGTTAACCAGTAGCTTCAGGCTCCTTAAGTTCAAAGATCCAATTTTCTGTTTATTGAAATGTTATTATCAATAGTAATGTAAATGGTTTAAAAAATTTGGAAATTCACAATTCCTTTCCTTTTTTTATTACATCCCAATCTTTTCCAAATCACACTTTCCAGAATACAAAGCACACCCTATTTTCTTGCATATAGCCTGCTAGTTTTATGATAGAATATATTGAAATTTGCCACCTGAGTATATATAAGAAGCAGGCTATCAAACGAAAAGTTTTCCAAAACTCCCAAACACAGTAAAGAAGGTTACATGTAGTAAACTGTACACAAATTCACATGCAGATAGATATTTTTAAAGATGCTCCACCGCCAACAGAGCATAAACGATACTCATCATTTGAAAAATAATTGGTGTTAAATTATGTATATATATGTTTAATTAACACAAAAAATAATACAACTAATTTATTTTGCTTTTAGTGCATGCGCAATCAGTACTTCATTTGATATATATTCCGTCTTTGCATATTACAGAGTTAGCTCCCTTGCGGGTAGGTATTGATTGTTACATCATTATTTTGTGAGCGCAACTCACATTGTTTTCTCCGAAAAGTATGATGTTATGCTCGCAAACATATGATGTCACAATTAATACCTACCCACAGGGGCAGATAACTCTGGAATATGCAAATACAGAATAGGACATAGTGCCACAGATTTTTTTCAGGATGCAATTAATTATTTTTAATGTTTTTATCTTAAAGTAAAATTAGGAGCTCAAATTTTTCAATGTTGGTAATGGTGTAAAGTAACTTTCGTAACTGAAGAAAAATGCTAATTAGTCTGCTCCTGTTTTTCATAGAGAAAAAATGCCATTTGCTACCGATGGAGCATCTTTAAGCAACAAAGTGGGCCAGGCTATTTACAGATTTAAATCATAAACAAAAAATCATGATCAGTGTGAGCATTCTAAATGAGCAGACAATAAATTATTAGAAAGAAATTATGGTACCAAGTGGCAGAGCTATGCTGGCCAGTGACAGCCTTTTATCTAAATAGCTAAAATGTTTGTCCATACATGAGTGTCACCTATAATTAGGGAAGTGCCAGATTTAGGAGTTGGAGGATAGGCAGAGTATGGTACCTAGAGAAAAACCACTGTTCATCAGCAATCAGTATCTAGCAACTGGCCCACATGGGTTGTTTAAACTTGCAGCCCAGAGTTAAAGGGTTTGTGGTGATGCGACATCTAACCACTTGAGCCCACACTGTTTGCGAAAATAAACCTTACTATGTGAAAGGGTCATGCCCAAGCCCTATTTATCTTTGACAAGTTTTTTTTTCTTTCTTAAATTTACCCAACTAGCATTTTGAAGATACGAATAAAAACATTTATTATTATCATCACAATTATTTTTTTTTACAACTTTTATTTTAAAGATGCTCCACCGCTGACAAATGGTGTTTTTTCACTATCTAAAACATGAGCAGACGACTTAGTAATTTTCTTCGGTTACAAAAAATACTTACTTTACACCATTATCACCATTGAAAAGGTCGAGCTTCTAATTTTATTTCAAGTTAAACATATGAAAAATAATTATTTGCATCCCGAAAAAAATCTGTGGCACTATATCCTATATGGAATGAAGTACTGATTGCGCATGCACCAAAGGCAAAATAAATTATTTTATATCATTTTCTGTGTTAATTAGACATATATACATAAGATTAAACACCAATTATTGTTCAAATGATGAATATCATTTATGCTCTGTCGGCGGTGGAGCATCTTTAAATGCTGAATTTAAAGCTTTCGTTTTAGATATTTTCTATCAGGCAAACACTGAAGTCATGGGGAGTCCAAAACACTTGCATCATATTAAAGATTTAAACACCTGTGAAATGTTACATATGAATATTAAACCCTACTCAAACTTATATATAAATGATAATTACTTTAGTTATAGTAGAAACATAACATATATTATACTAAATATTGATTTCAGAGCTTGCCTTCTGTTGTCAAGTTGTACAGTAAAAACCATCTCTACACATGATTATAGTCTGAATACATCGAATGCTTCCTATGTCTATTGTCCTACACCAAGTTAACAGGTTATTCTCATATTACATAATCGACAGATGTCGAGGCATCATGGTCATTTGACACACAACATACACAATGAAACCCACGCAATGATATGCGAGAGAAAACTTATCGAATCATAGAAAGATCTCAGATTAATGAGATCACACCCACAAAAGCTTTGCAATTACTCACTAATTAGATTATTCAAATTAAATAACAACTTCAATCAAAAATGAAAACAAAACACGAAAAAAATATTCAGAAGCAGTACAGTATCGATTTTTTCCCTTCTTTGATCGAAATGGAAATGCTCAACATTGATAGAACGATTGAGCTGTATGATAATTAAAGCTGATTTTACTTAAATCTTCTGAAAAGAAAAATATCAATAATGACAGTTCCCCTTTTGCACCAGACGATATAATCATTTATAAATCAGACAGAGGTGGTGCTTCGTGTTTGGGCAGCCATTTTGTGAATATTATTTGTCGTTTGGTGAAATAATGCGACACACTGCTAACAGTCGACTTTAAGGCATAAAATAATCCAACATACTATCGTAGTATCAGAAACATGAATATGAAGAATTCATTTTTACCTGTATCTCCAATGATAATGTATTTGAATAAATATGCGTATGACATCTTTACACGGAGTTGAGTAGCTTCTGGTTGATGATGTCAAGTTTGTTGACGTCACGTCACCCTGACCCGGAAGTAGATAAACTTGGTTTTCAATCTAATTTTTGAGTAGGTTTCCGGATTTTTTTCCCCGGGGCTATAAAGTGCTCCATTCTTTTTTCATAAACATATTTTTGGTCATTTTGCCTTTATTAATTTATCTTTTGAGCTTTATATTTTGTCTTTCACAATGGAACGAAATTACGAAGATATTTCACGCTAGAATGAAAGTTGCATGTACTAAAATAAAATGAGTGACATTACACCACTCTATATTAATTAGATCTACTGACTTATTGATTTTGATTTAAACATATTTTATTTGCATTTTTCACAATACAAAAAAGGATTGGGCACAAGTTAAAAAACTTATATTAAGCCCGTTCCAGACTTATATTCTTAAATAAACTTTTAATTTTACTTATAAATAACAAAGCTTCCCTTAATACCACGAGGGAAAATACACAAGGTCATATATACATTGATATATAATTTACATTTTGTATATTTGATTCCACGGGGATCTGACAATTAGTTACAGTTTACTAACTAGTACAGTTTACTAACTAGTATCAACATGGATCCACCAGAATGTCCATGTCTACCATTTATTAGATCCATAAAACGTCTAAAATGGTCTATCGGTAAAAATCATATTCTAGTAATATTATTATTATCGGTTTTCTATCCAGACATCTATCACGTCTAAAGATTCAAAGTCTATGGATGGTCAAAATTGATATAAACTGTAACTTATTCTCATACCCCTGTGTTTGGTTCTCCCATCACGTCTGTGAGCTTTGCAGAAGATTATTGAAAATTTATATATATAATTATTTATTAATTCATTTTGGCCTCCCCCACAACCCACAGTTCAGTGGAAGTTTGATTCATTATTATGTCATAGAAGATTTGAGTAAAAAAATCATTGAATTTGCTTCAGTAGTTTTGGAGAAGTCGAAAATGTATTTTTTTTTATAAAACACGACGCACGGCGACGGGGGAAAGCGTGCAACATGCAAGCGCCTGTGGCGCAACCCTGCATATGACGCAATAAAATGAAGAAAAAAAACAAACAAAAACACAAAAAAAAACAAGGATCCGCAAAGCTTGGCATTATCCCCCGCGCCCCGCAGTTGGTATGGAAACCAAAATACATGTATATATCAAGTACAAAATAAGAGTTTTTAATGTATGATTTTGATTGTGTGTCAGTTGAGTTTGGCATTGTAACAAAAAGAAACGGTAATTTTATTGGTATTTATCACCAAGTTTCCATGGTAACTGAAAATATACCAAACATTAGTCCACAATAGCAAAAGGCACATTACGTACACCAGTCTGATATATATACGAAGTCAACAGTTATGGAGTAAACAAAATTTTTACTATGTTTCCATGGTGACAGAAAAAAAACCGAAAATGGACGGATCCGTTGAAGCAGGGTTCTTGTCTGATTGATATATATATATATATTAAGTGTCAAGGAGCTGTGTTGATCGGTTTTGGAGTTATAACCCGGAAACAAAAGGAAACAGTAATTTGGTGTTTTTGACCAAGTTGCCATGGCGACAGAAAAAAATACAGAAAACTGATGATCTGTAGTAGCAAAAGACACAACTAGGGCACCTGTCTTAATACAGAAAGTTTCAAGGAGTTGCGTTGTTATAAACTTTTTGACAAAGTTTCCATGGTGATTGGTGACAGGAAAAATACTGAAAAAAGACTGTCTGTAACTTAGCAAAAAACACAACTAGGGCACTCGTCTATTATAAACAGAAAGTGTCGCGGAGTTGTGATCTAATTGCAAGGAGCTGCGTTGAAGGTTTTTGGGTTATAACCCGGAAAAGAATATCGGATGGACGCACGTGTTGTGATTTTTTTAACTACTAAGTACCTCGGCACCGAAAGAATACCGTACGTAGGGCCTAGGCTCTTTCATTTGCAAATATCCACATTGACAAACGTGTTCAAGAATGTGCCATAAAAAGTGCACGTCATTGTGTAATTTTAATGTATAGGGCGTGGTTGATATCTTTACTCATCGGCGCTTATTTTCATGCTTATCATATTAATTACGAAGTTCTTTTTTGAGTAATAAAAATGTAATTTCAAAACTATGATTATATTATAAATTTATAATTATGAAAGTGAAAAAAAAACCTTCTCTTTGTGTATCAAAATTCACGATAATAAGCGTATAGGTATGTTAGAGTCGTCTGTCACTGATATAAAATAAATCTATAATCGATTGTATATTGACTATATATATTGACAGAAGAGTCTAATACACAGTCTATGATGAAATAGTGGAATATGTATGGATACATACACAGATAAGTTCAGTGATTAAAGGTTATTTGAACAAGTTAGATTTAGTAGATGAACACTTTAAGGAAATGATTGATACAATCAATCTGTATTAACTACTTGATGACATGTGCATTTTCCATATAGATATGTGTATACTTTATGGTTTTTTTAATATTCCCATGATATTATGGACCAAGGATTTATCAGAAATCACTGTATGGACCTAGAGGCTTTTGGCCTTCGTCCATTTTTTTCCATTAAAATTCAATAAAAAAAGTTCTATCGTGATCTCACATTTGTCATAAAATATTTTGAATCACTCTTCGTTTATAAGTAAATCGTTCTTTTCAGCCATACTGCACATAACTGTAACCTATATATATATTATTCCGTAAGTGATACTTCTCCTTCATTTTAGGATATGGTGTGTGCCCTTCCGTGTTAGTGCTCAGTTATCCCCCTTGTATTTACAAAACATAAATTCGACCAATCAAAACCTGTTATTACTTTACTGTGAAACTGGGCTAGAAATAGGTTTGTGACTCAATGTCAGTCTCTGTTGAATATATTTCATAATATAAGCGTTATTCTGTCACAACTATTGTAATTGAAGCGAACATATTATAGTCAAGATGTCGATTTTCAAGTCTCTTTTCGGAGGGAAGAATAAAGAGACGATCACACCACAAGATGCCATTCAGAAACTAAGTGAAGTTCAGGAAATGTTGATGAAAAAGTCAGCATTCCTCGAAAAGAAAATTGACGGAGAGTTA
Organism: Argopecten irradians; assembly: GCF_041381155.1. Classification (NCBI taxonomy): domain Eukaryota; kingdom Metazoa; phylum Mollusca; class Bivalvia; order Pectinida; family Pectinidae; genus Argopecten; species Argopecten irradians. Next base: position 40,794,258 of record NC_091135.1, on the reverse strand, counting down.
GCAACAGCAAAGAAGAATGGAACGAAAAACAAGAGAGGTATCGAATTATTAGAAAAAAGTTCTATCTCTTAACCATCAGGGAACGGAAATACGGGATAAACTGATAGGCCTTTTGGTCATTTCGTCCCAGTAATTCTGACATGTTACTAGTACTAAAGTGTTTTGTAGATCTAGGCCTATCACCTGCTTTTCCGGGTTCATATCAGTCAAGTACAGGTACATCTACAGGCCTAAATCTGTTTATAAATGTTCTTAATGTTAATGTGTAGATGCAGTGTTCAAGCTTATTAAAATGTATAAATTCCTGTCCTAGTCCCTATAAAATCAAATTTACATGTAAAATGTATGCGTGTAAGACGTGAGAACATGTATATCTTATAATCTAATATAGATTATTGTGCTATTGACTGATTGCCAAACATTATGTACTCGCAAACGCAGGTATACCTATATATATCTATTCAACAGCCTTAATTGTACACAATACAAAATGTGAAGGTATATATATATATATAATATATATATATCCGACTATCCGGACAGTTTGGTTGACAGCTGGTGATCCGTCAATTGATGATAAATTTATGAGCCATGTTGATCAAATCATATGGTGCCTAGTTCATTAAAATGTATATAGTCTGCAGTGTCTATACCGAATACAGATAACTTGTAATCATTCGCTAGTCACTATGTTTTGGTGAAGGAAACTCCTAATAGTATAAGTATTAAAATTAAAATTCTCCAAATAAAATCATTGCATACTTTAAAGAAAATTCTTCACACATACTATTACATATTGATATCAAATAGCCTGTTGTTGCCGAAATGGATTGACTTTTTATGAAAACCATCACTGTTTACTGTTACTGTTACATGTATACGTACAGTAGATATATATTGAGTCTTGGTTTTCGGCATGTACACACAGCATCATTTACCACCCATGTAAATATTTTTGACAAATTTGAATGATGTTTTTCATTGGCACATCATTAATTAATTATCACTCAGTAAATTTGATGCCTGATCAATTTAGTTTTGTCAGATTGATTTAGCTGTCTTCAGTTCGAACTTTCTCTGTCTCTCTGGTACCATAAGCCTATATCCAAAAGAATTTTGAAAATCAGTCAAGTTGAAATGCCAAGATTTTCAACTGGTACCACTTAAACCAAATATGTCTTTCAAAAATAACCTTTTCATGGTCTGAATTCCATGCTGATTTGTAATATAACGATAAACAAATCAATAATCTAAGCTTGTAAATTTATCAGTATATGTGGAGACTTGGCCCCATCAGCTGTACATGTTGTAGTCAGTCACATTGCAATTGATGTACTATATACAAATTACAATAAGAAGAAAAAATCGGTATTTTCTGAAAGTTGCTCAAGGCGGTAATATCAGAAGAAAAGATTGAAGTTCCATCAAGAGATTTTATGATGACCTTGAAGTTTAGGTGACCATGACCTTGGTGTGATGGAGGCACTACGTTCCTTGTCGAAGATTGATGGCAACCATTATAAATGGTGTGTAACTGTAGGAGTGTGTATTTTTCTGTCAAAGAGCTTTCTGTTCATCTTTTGTTCTGTAATTTCTTCCTTTGATGTCAGTTCTTTAACTAGTGGCATTTTGATACTCAAGAAAAACAAGAATTGAACTGTTATGTATTAATCGGAAATTCTTTTCATGTACCGTATTTAGTCACTTTTGCATTACTAATCTTTTTGAAATGTACTATCTAAAACGAGGATGTACTAAATATTTCAAATACATGTACATCAATTTAATTTCTTGCACTAATTACAGGCAGGTGACTAGTTCTCACCAAGTTCCAATTCTGGCCATCGCATGTGTATTTGTATGATCCCACACAAATTTTCAGACATTTTTTTTGTGAAAATCAGCATAGAAATATTTCTTCTATAAGGAGATGACTTTATTGATGTAAAATTGTGTGAAAGTCATACAGATACACATGTGATGGCGAGAATTGGTACTCGGCCTGAACTGGTCGCCTGCCAGTATTCAAAGAAAAAAAAAGATGGATTTTTTATCAACACATGTACAAGAAAATCCTTCTCTAGATTCTTAAATCTACACTGTACTTAAATTTCCTTCTGATTCATTATATTGCTGTGTATTTAATTTTGGTGGTAACTGTACATGTTTATAGCGTGACTGATATGGATTATACTGTATTAAATGGCTGAAGGCTTGAATCCACATTTTTGTATTGTATTTTAGTATTTTTTGGAGCTGTCTACATAGGGTAAATTGCCTTTTGTCGGTGGTCTGTTGCAATTATTTGCTTCTACTGCATCTTTTGCAATTGACTGACCTAGAAAAAATGGCAAGCAGGTGGCCATCTTTGTTTTTGTTATAATTATATAAGTTTGTCATTCTAAAGAAAGCAGTGGTTGAATTGGTTGTCCACTATCTTTGAATTGAATAATACCATTTCTTTCTAAACTATTTTGTACTTTTATTCTTCATCACATCACATTTGCCACTGATGGCTTACTTACTTTTGGACTTAACTGGGATTGTTTGACTGATGAAATGTCAGTTTACTAGCGGAGAAACTGGCTGTGAATGTATGAGAGTGGTGCCCTTCTTGATGAGAAAAGGGAGAAGAAACAACCCTAGTCTTACAGAACAAATCACATGTCACAGGCACTCTCCATAGACATGTTTATGTCATATAATTGCAACAAACTAGCTAGGTGTTCCATAGGTTTGTAGATCTATAGATTTACTTGTATATTAATGCATGTCAATAGCCTGTTGTCTGAACATTTTGACTAAATTCTACAAAGAGAGACATAAGAACTAGACAGAAATTAATGACCTCAAAATTCTCAAATAATATAATACCCCTTCATATGCGTTACCTGTATGTCTTGTGATGTTGTCTATGAATGAGTATTTATATTGCAATCATACTTATCAGACTGGCAGTTATTTTGCATTATCTACTTTAATGAGGCTGGTTTGGCCCCTATAACAGGGAGACATTTAGATTTACTTTGCTTGATTTTGAGTACTCAAATTCTTCTAAAATGTTGCCATTGGGTGAATGAAAATATCATATGAAATAATGCCATGAGCCTGAATGGAATGTGAAACAATTCAGTAAATTTAATAAATTTCATACATTACTTATTTACAGTATGGAGTGTAAGATTTTATTGACCACATATGCTATTATTTATAGACATTTTTTTAGCCTGCCATCATCATGATCAGATGGTAGGCTATTAATGCTTTTCATCCGTGGTCTGTCTGTCCGTCCGTCTGTTAACAATCTTTGTTACCGCTATTTCTCAGAAAGTGCTGAAGGGATCTTTCTCCAATTTCACCTGTATTAGGTTACCCTAGGGCCGTAGTTGTAGGTATTGCATTTTGGGACAGATCGGTTTACAAGGAAGCCAATAGGCCACCATCTTGAATTTTGATGGTTGAAGTTCGAAAGACAAAGAAAAGATCCTTCTTTTTATTGTCAGACAGATCATTCTTTGGTGGGCATCAACATCCCTTTGGGATCACTTGTTATATGAGACAGACAAAATCTGCTGCATATATGAGATTTCTGTTAATCTAGACAATCTTGCAATGTCACATATTAATTATATAATTATATTGTCACAGTTACATACATTGTGATGTCACAATACGGCTTTTATATAAATTACCACACATATATGTCATATGAGTTTGTTATTCATAACGGACGTATGTCATAATACAACATATGGCGGTAAAGACCAGCTGTATATGTACGTAAAGCAAAATAGAACTCAGGATCCATGCTGAACAAATTTAAATCTACCATGGAAAAAAATGCTTTGAAGGAAAATAGTTAGCTAGTCATAAAAAGTTGTCTTCTTCAATTAGCAGTTTATATCTACACCCCAGTAATGTAATTGTCAGATGTACATGTCTGTCAAAGTCCTTATTTGGTACTCTTATTAAGTTCCCCCAATGCGGTAGGGAACTTGCTGAGTTTGCTCCATTTCTTCTTCTTCTTCTTCATCTTCTTCTTCTTTTCCGCTGCAACTTGTCTGACTATTTTCTCCAAAACTATCAGACGGACCGCCAGGAAATTTTGTGAGGTCATTTATAATTGCTGGTGGTCTGCAGATGTGTCGACCCATTTCATTTTTTCCGACCATCATCCAACATGGCCGCCATTGCCTTTCACTGTTCAAAGTTGAACTGCTTATAGATATGTAACTATTGGTCCGATTTGCCTGGAATTGGTTTCAATATGTAGTGTAAATCAGATTCTAAATTTTTAAAGTGAAAAATACCATTATTATGAGTAAAACAAAAAATTGTGACTGTTTCCAATTTTCTAAGAGGTCACTCTTGTCAAATTAGGCTTTGTGGAGATTGGGGGAACTTTATGTGACAGCACCCGTCACAATTAGATCTTGTTACAAGTTACATTTGAGTCATTATATTGCAGAATGAAATTATTTAGTTGAATTGTGCAAAATTTATCCATGGTATTGAAAAAAAAAATAAAAAAAAAAATTGAAGATCATAGCATTATAGCAATACCTATATCTTAGTGTTGTGCTTGCAGTACTATACCAGTACTTAGAAAGTTTAATAGAAATCTTTTAGACAATTAGATTATTTGTATTAAAAAAAAAGATCATTATGACCTTGTTTTTGACAAAAAGTTATTTGGTTTTAATATCAGGATATGTAATTTTAGCTTTGACTTGCAGGTGATTCATTATCAGACTTAGTATATGTTTTAGTATGCACAGCATAGCCTGCACTGGGTTGACTATGCATAATCTCCTTATAATAGGCCGTATACATGTAGTCATGTACAAGGAAGCTGATATGGTTACCAGTAGTAGAGTTTATAAATGATAAGAGTTGATAAAATGGCTTCAAATTCAGATGAATTAGTTGGCACCATATGTATAGTTTTATGTAAAATTGCAACAAACTCTTGATATAAATCAGTGATCAGTGTTGTCAATACATATATCTGAATAGAATATCAAATAATGTTACCATCAAATGCAGAAGGCTACCTTTGAAAGTGCTTTAAGACACAGATTCAAGATTTATTTTCTGCAAAACTTTTAAATTACATTGTACCAGCACAAAAATACTGTATGAATAAGAATAGAATATTGCTTTTTATCAAGTTGGTGGTAACATGTGATATACAGTATTACTGTAACTTGACAAACCAGGTGTCACAGTTATCAGCATATTTGGCCAGTGTAGCCAAGTTTCTGGATTATACAGGTTTTAATTACTATGAATTAGGACGAAAAATGCCATAAAATAACACCAGAATACACTGGGATCTAGATTAGATAAGGACTGGTTTTGACAATTTTAAAAAGATACAATGTATATGTTGTACAACAGAATACCCGGTACCTACAAAATACATAGATAGTGGATACATCGAAGGTCCAGTAACTGACAGAGCTTTTAATTATTTCTACAGCAGTATTGCAATTTCCATATCAGCTGGTTAGCATCTTTTTGTATCATCTATGAAACCCAGTGATAGGACTGAAAGCTTCATGATAAATGGACCTATTTTTATATATCAACCAATAGCTAGCAGTCATGAATAGAGTCAGCTCTGAATATGGTAGTATGATATATATTAATTACCAATATTAGGAAACACAGTATTTATATGCAAACATGTACAAAACAAATATATTATTTAGATTTTCCTTGTATATAACCAGATATATTTCCTATTCACTACCAGGAATATTTTAAACTTCTTTTTGTGTGTTGATTTGCAAATAGTTTCCCGCTGTGACACACATCAAGGCCTTTCTAATTATTATTATCAGTGAATAAATTTGTTTTAATTTTCATTATTCTAGGTCAACCTTAAGCTTTCTTTCAAGTTCCTGAACACATATATTATTGTTCTGAATTGATAAGTGATAAATTCTTACCTAAGTATGTTTTCATAACTTTGTAAGTCCTAGCTAGATGAACAGATGAACTGAAACCTTAAGACAGTGAGGAATATCCAATTCTAATACTTAAGTTTAATATGACATGAAGTCTAGCTTAAAAATAGAGGAACCAATAGATATTTCATCAGAAATTTTAAACCAATGTAAATTGACCTAAAAGATTTGTTCATGACTGCGTTATTTTTCAGTTGCCCTTCAAGCTCTCAAGAGGAAGAAGCGATACGAGAAGCAGCTAACGAACATTGATGGAACACTGTCTACTATAGAGTTCCAAAGAGAGGCTCTAGAAAATGCCAGTACTAATACAGAGGTGCTAAAGGTCATGGGGGTCGCAGCCAAGGCGATGAAAGCAGCACATAAAGACATGTAGGTATCACAAATAGGGCTATTTATAGATACAAGTTATTTCTCTAGATTTTAAAGACATCTGTAGTGTATCATTGTACATATGTATTGTTTTATTTGTCGCTATCAGTTTTGGAAAAAGGATAGTGTCATAAACATATTGATTCAAACTGAACGTACCAGTGGTAATGACCTGAATTGTGGATCATCATATCTAATGATAAAAAAAATGTTTTAGAACATTGCTTCTTAAAATAGAATCAAACATCAGAAAGATTAAAGAAGAAAAAATGCTCAGTGATTTTGAAGTACATGAAGCAGAGACATATTGCTATACATTTTGAACAGGAAATACATTGTTGAAGATCATATATTGAATTCCGGACTATGAATTATGTTTATATCCAGGGATGTTGATAAGGTGCATGATGTAATGGACGAGATTGCTGACCAACAGGAGGTTGCCAATGAGATCTCTGAGGCTATATCCAATCCTGTAGGTTTTGGAGAGGACGTGGATGAGGTAAGAAGACATACATGTACATAACAATGAAGTACAAATACACATATAAATGAGATTTAGTTATGATTTGATTGATAGATTTGTGAGCATGGACAACCCAGATATTCATGGTCTCGTGATGCTAGAACAATAGAAATTGTTTCAAACAGCTTTGAAACACTTTGCTTAATCCACCAATTTTCTCCAGAGAACAAAGTGAAATGATCCTTTGCAAAATGACCAGTACATACACTATATCTATCTGCAAATAGCTCTCTGAGCAAAGCAGATCAAATATATAAGATATGATTTCCCAACAAAAATCCTTCAAAAAAATGACAACTTGCATGATAATGATGAGTTTTGTAATTAAAATTAAACTGAAAATACTGATACTGTTAAATTTACAGCTAAAATATATGTGCTTGTACTTGTAGTATAAATTTTGTTATATGTACTGTTCTAATGTTAACATTACTGTTATAATATGTGTGCTTGTATAAATTGTCTGATGTATTCTGAACTCTGTATTGATTATTGTTCACCCACAGGATGACCTGTTAGCTGAACTTGAAGACCTGGAACAGGAAGAGTTAGACGAACAGCTAATCAATATTGGTCCTATCAGTGAAGGGCTGGATGACCTACCATCTGTTCCCACAGCAGAACCTAAATCCACCAGTAAGTTTCTGTCTTTTGTAATACAGAGTTACCCGCTCTTATGAGCAAACACAATGTGCAAAAACCTTAATCCAAATACATTTGATATTATACTAGAATGAAAGAATGTTTAACATTGTACCACAAGAATAAAATGATTTTCATATTCTTTTTTTTTTCAATATCATCAAATAAGATAATTGAATTATCTTTGAATAAAGCAAGCACGAATTAATATCATGGAAGTCCTTTTGTAAACTTGATTTTTGTATGGAAATGGAAAAATAATATCAGTCCAAGGTTGGGCATGAAACTAGATCTTGAAGTCATCTAAACATACAAAAAATCAACCATAATTATCAATGTCTTATATATTGTGTTGCAGAAAAAGTTGCTGTTGCTGCGGATGACGATGATGACATGAAGGAGCTGGCAGCTTGGGCGAGTTAAAACCCCAAACATGTGCTGATATACACAAAGACATTTGCCTTATGTTGAATTCTTACTGAAGGGCAGATCTACATAGACAAGGCAGATGATAGCCTTACTGAGTGGTGAGATAATGACCTGCCATGTGTCACAGAGGATTCAAAGAGAGTGTGATAGCTAAACTTCTAGGTTCATGATTTCTTCTGTCACAGACATATCCAGATATAGCTACAATTATTTGACGTTTTTTTGTTGCTATTAATAATACAAAATTATGATAAGACCAGTTGCTTACATATTTTGCTTGGAAAAGTGTTAGTCCTACGCCGATTCTTGTGTGAATTACAACATTTGACTGATGAAAAGGCTTTGCATGGAAGAAATCCCATGAACAGTGCAATTACACTTGTGTTTGTTGATTTCCCTAGATTATACTAAATATAATTCAGATGAATTTGGAATTGTAAATTATGATGTTTTATAGATTTAAATTTACCTCTCAGTCAGTCAATCAATATTTCATATTTATTTCATTGCAACTTTAACAAAGCAGAACCTACAAAAACATCAGAATTATCTTTAAAATGTTGGAATTATGTAAAAAGAAAAATAGCTCACGATGTATGGCATTGGGAATGAATGAACCTGAGTGTATGTTTTAGAGACCAGTCTCAAACTACAGTGGATATTTCACTGTACTTTTTCTGCTATATTTAAAACATGTTTTGTTTATCTTGTGCACATATCTTAAATCTTCCTTTCATGTTTTGAATAACCAATTTGAATGTATGAATGCAAGGGAATTTCGAATGGAGATGAATGTAAATGTTTATGTTGTGATAATAACATATATACGGTTTTAAAGAAAATGCAATTTTTGTGTTATTTTCGTTTGGGTATTCATATTAAAAATATAAATATATTGGACCTCAATTCTTTACATTACTGGTAGTATCAGCATATCATAATATTTTCCGTTTTAACTCATAAAATTTACCTTCATCTATATGTAGATTATCTATTTTAAATGAAATATTAAAACAGTAGGAAATTCCCATACTTACCTGTATTTGGTATCGTGAGACTATACTTTTGCATTCTGTATTGGTATCGAACTCCAGAAGGATTAAAATTGTGTAACTTTGAGTACTGTGTACTTAGCTAGACCATGAAATGTTGCTGTGTACAGTAGACTAAGCAATAATCTGTATGCTAATAGTCCAAAAAAACAAATGATCTGGAATACAACGCTAGGGAACAGATTTGATTTTAAGTTTTAGGACTTTAACAAGCAACTTGTAAACTCTGGCTGGGACACAAGTGTCCGAAGTGCCTGGACTTTTTTGGTAGTTAGGAAGTTTGAAATCAGATGATAATTTCAATACTGATGTCAAAAGTATTTATTTTCTATCATATCAAGTATTTTGAAAAGTTCAATCTAGATAAAAGCTTACATATGTTTTATGTACTTACATGCTATGGGCAGACCTTCCGGTAGAATTTGAAAATATTTATCAAATGGTTCATCCAAAAGATAAGGGTGTCAGAATAGAGTATAGTAGGTAATTTTCACCAAGATGGTATTTCACCGTTGAGATTAGACTAAGCTTACATTGTAAACTGCTGTATCCATGGAAATAATTGCTGAGCAGCATAAAAACTAAACACTAATTCTTAATCCACCATATATGCTTTACATATATGAGGAAACAGACATTTACTACATGTACATTCACAAAGTCAAGCAAAATAACTAGTACAATTGTATGTGTATTTATTTCAATGCTGTACACATTGAAAAATTTCCTTTCACGTTGTTTTTCATTTAGTATTGAACCTGTTATTTAATGTAAATACTCTTCTTAAATTTCTTAGGGAAAAAAACCCAGTTCTATTTATAATGATTTCTTATCCATTTATAGATAGAAATTAATTCATAAGTTATTAAAAGTGTACCATAGGTTGGCCCCATAAAATACAGATATTTTTCTGAGGAAGTTATGTTATTGACAAAGTTGACTGTCTGAAAGATGTTGGGGATATCATTATACATGTTTGTGTCTCTTTCGCCTGTGTTTGTGTAAATTTACTAAATACATTGTAGATATATATATTTATGTCCTTTTGTGTTGAAAAAAATAGACATCTTTTTAGAACTATTAGAAGGTAGGCAATGGATGATGGGGAAAGCAACTCTTCAAGCGGCTGTGTTGCCATCTACAATGTATCTAGAAGTACAGGACTTGCTGCAGAAATTAGCCATGATCTATGCTATTGTATTACAAGTGTACCATGCTGATATTACATCTGTTTGTGAAGTTCCAAAATTGTTGTTTGCGAAAGGTTGGCTTGTTAGTTAGCTTTCTTAAATGCATTTGATGTTAAAATGTGATTGTCTAACAAAATTAAAACTCCCCTGAATGTAAAGCTGTACCGATCACTGTAACATAGCATTGTTATACTATAATCTAATCGTCAAAATGATATGTTGATAGTAAAAGTTTTTAATTATCAATCTGTTTGTTTTTTATTGTCTTTTAGAACATATTAGATAAGATGACCTATATATATTGCACCTTTTGTTTGTCTTCATCTATCTGTACATGTATTACATTATCTACATCTTTTCGGAAATCTTAAAGATGCTACACTGCTGACGAATGGTATTTTTTCTCTATCAAAAAGCAGGAACAGACGAATAAGTATTTTCTTCAGTTGCAAAAGTTAACTTACTTTACACCATTACCAGCATTGAAAAGTTTCAAGATAAAAACATTAAAAATGATTAATTACGTCATGAAAAAACTCATGGCACTATGCCCTATATGGAATATGAAGTACTGATTGCTTATGCACCAAAAGCAAAATGAATTATTTTATATGTATTTTTGTGTTAATTAGATACATATGCATATAAAACATCACTATGATCAGTCATTGTTTAAATGGTATAGTTTATGCTCTGTTAGCGGAGGAGCATCTTTAAGATGGTTATTAATGAAACTGACCATTACTAAGTAAAAGGTTTAATCCAAAATGTTTGAACTGAGGTATAGAACAGAAAGTGAAAGGTTGACAGTAAATTAATAAAAAATGTTCTAATGACTTTGATTATTCAACCAAAACTGAATTTCATAACTCGGGATATCACACTATCGATCAAAATTTACTACCAGGTATATAGGTTATAGGAAAATAGCTTAGTCTTTTAAAGATTTTTCTACACCAGATGGCGGGTTTGAGAGAATGCCTACAAATGCTATTTCAACATAGGGTGCAATCTAAGACTTTCGTTATTCTATAAATGATGTGGAGATTCACTTATGTTCTATCCTCTCAAAAAGAAAATAGGTTGCCATGCAGTTGAACCTTAGCTGCATGGCCTATATTTGGAATCGAATGGTTTTAAATTATGTCTGACTTATTACCACAAGTCCTCCACCTCTAGGTTATGGGTTCAAATTCCATGTGGGTCAGATGCCAGGTACTGACCACTGGTCTGTGGTTTTTTTTCCAGTTACTCCAGCTTTCCTCTACATATAAACCTGGCATGTCCTTAAATGAGTTAATAGGATGTAAAACTAATCAATTTCAAACCAAACCATTAAAATATACAGCTAAATATTTATATATGTATATTATGTACAAAGAATTCAGAAAAGTGCATTGTGCTCCAATACAAAACCTGAGAAACTTAACTGATCATTCAATTAAATGTATAATAGATAGAGCAATGTAGCTTTTTTGTGATTGAGCAATTTTAAATCTAGTAATACATGCCAGAAGTTGTACTTCTTAAACTACATGTATATACATCTATATTCTGACAACTAATTTGCATAAAACTATTTCATTGCAAGCCAAAATGTGAAAAGTAATTCTACTTGAAAATGAAACAGTGAAGTATGGTATATGCCATACATTACAATATATACATTGTATTACCATAGCTGAACCTTGTGTGCTCAAAATATGTAAGACCTTGTTTTATTCAAAATATCATCGGTCCCAATCTCACTTCGTTACTAAACATCAAAGCTCAGTAAACTGGAATGCTTAATTGACTGCCTATGATTAAACTGTTTCAATTTCATTATAGTTCAACAAAAACATTTTCTTATAATTGGTCAAATTTAGAGAAATGTTTAAAAGAATTTGCCCGTATTCAACTAAGTATAAAAGGAAAAATAGACTGTTATTCACTAATATGATATTTATCAGTTGATGTAAATACACTGTACGAAAAGGTCGACTAATGACAGTTGCAATTTGTTTTTATGCCATACATGGAGAGAATGCAAGATTAATGAAGTTCTTAATGATTACAATTTCAATCAAGGTACATTGTATATGAAATGTTCTCACCATCAAACAGATATCTATTGTTTAATTGTTTGGAAAATAAATCCTCTCAACAGTGAATTAACTGCTTTAGCATGATATTGGAACAAAAAATTGTGTCAAACAATTCTCTTTTTGATTTCCAGTTGCCCTTCAGGCTCTGAAGAGGAAGAAGCGATATGAGAAGCAGCTAACGAACATTGATGGAACCCTGTCTACAATAGAGTTCCAGAGAGAGGCTCTAGAAAATGCTAATACAAACACAGAAGTTCTAAAGGTCATGGGGGTCGCAGCCAAGGCGATGAAGGGAGCCCACAAAGACCTGTATGTCATTTGTTTTTTGATATCTGGCATAAAGCAAAGACAAAATATCTAGTAATGAAATTATTCTGAAAAGACCCTTTTAAGAAATCTGCTTGTTACATAATACAAAAATGTTTCTGAATAACACTACAGCAAGATGTGGGTCAGTGAACAAAAATGAAATATCAATGTATTTACCAAGGTCATAAGGTCTTCAGGTCAAATCTATTGGATGAAATTCTAAATCTTACGTCACCTTTTCTTTGATAAATGGCTTATTTTTGTATGGCAATTAATTTGAAGAAATAATGAGTAAACAAATTCTTGTAAACGCCATTACCAATTTCATAATGTTACAGAGATGTAGATCAAGTCCACAACATGATGGATGAAGTAGCAGACCAACAAGAAGTAGCCAATGAAATTTCGGAGGCTATATCCAATCCTGTAGGGTTTGGAGAGGATGTGGACGAGGTATGTAGGTATATCTGAGGCTATATCTGACCCTGTAGGCTGAGCAGTGGATGTGGACGAAGTATGTAGGTATATCAGAGGCTATATCTGACCCTGTAGACTGAGTAGTGGATGTGGACGAGGTATTGAAGGCCCTTGGTTCTGTCTCCTTGCCGAGACACACCGAAGTTCTTATAAATGGTATTTGCTCTGCTCCTGCTTAGCTTTCACCATACTGGGAGTAGGACGACTGGTTCAACTGTTGTCAGTATAATGTGACAGGGTGAAATGTAGGTATACCTGAGGCTATATCTGACCCTGTAGGCTGAGCAGTGGATGTGGACGAGGTATGTAGGTATATCAGAGGCTGTATCTGATCCTGTAGGCTGAGGAGAGGATGTGGACAAGGTATGTAGGTATACCTGAGGCTGTATCTGACCCTGTAGGCTGAGCAGTGGATGTGGACGAGGTATGTAGGTATATCTGAGGCTATATCTGACCCTGTAGGGTGAGCAGTGGATGTGGACGAGGTATGTAGGTATATCTGAGGCTATATCTGACCCTGTAGGCTGAGGAGAGGATGTGGACGAGGTATGTAGGTATATCTGAGGCTATATCTGACCCTGTAGGCTGAGGAGAGGATGTGGACAAGATATGTAGGTATACCTGAGGCTATATCTGATCATGTAGGCTGAGGAGAGGATGTGGACGAGTATGTAGGTATATCTGACCCTATATCCTGTAGGCTGAGGAGAGGATGTGGACGAGTATGTAGGTATATCTGAGGCTATATCTGACCCTGTAGGCTGAGGAGAGGATGTGGACGAGGTATGTAGTTATATCTGAGGCTATATCTGACCCTGTAGGCTGAGGAGAGGATGTGGACGAGTATGTAGGTATACCTGAGGCTATATCTGACCCTGTAGGCTGAGAAGAGGATATGGACAAGGTAGTAGGTATACCTGAGGCTATGACCTGTAGGTGAGCAGTATGTAGGTATGTGGAAAGGTATGTAGGTATATGAGGCTGTAATATCCGACCCTGTAGGCTGAGGAGAGGATGTGGACGGTAGTAGTATACTGAGCTCTATCTGACCCTGTAGGCTGATGTGTAGAGTATATCGACAACAAGGTATGTAGGTATACCTGAGGCTGTATCTGACCCTGTAGGCTGAGCAGTGGATGTGGACGAGGTATGTAGGTATATCTGAGGCTATATCTGACCCTGTAGGCTGAGGAGTGGATGTGGACGAGGTATGTAGGTATATCTGAGGCTATATCTGACCCTGTAGGCTGAGGAGAGGATGTGGACGAAGTATGTATGTATATCTGAGGCTCTATCTGACCCTGTAGGCTGAGGAGAGGATGTGGACAAGATATGTAGGTATACCTGAGGCTATATCTGATCATGTAGGCTGAGGAGAGGATGTGGACGAGGTATGTAGGTATATCTGAGGCTATATCTGACCCTGTAGGCTGAGGAGAGGATGTGGACAAGTATGTAGGTATACCTGAGGCTATATCTGACCCTGTAGGCTGAGAAGAGGATATGGACAAGGTATGTAGGTATACCTGAGGCTATATCTGACCCTGTAGGCTGAGCAGTGGATGTGGACGAGGTATGTAGGTATATCTGAGGCTATATCCGACCCTGTAGGCTGAGGAGAGGATGTGGACGAGTATGTAGGTATACCTGAGGCTCTATCTGACCCTGTAGGCTGAGGAGAGGATGTGGACGAGTATGTAGGTATACCTGAGGCTATATCTGACCCTGTAGGCTGAGCAGTGGATGTGGACGAAGTATGTAGGTATATCAGAGGCTATATCTGACCCTGTAGACTGAGTAGTGGATGTGGACGAGGTATTGAAGGCCCTTGGTTCTGTCTCCTTGCCGAGACACACCGAAGTTCTTATAAATGGTATTTGCTCTGCTCCTGCTTAGCTTTCACCATACTGGGAGTAGGACGACTGGTTCAACTGTTGTCAGTATAATGTGACAGGGTGAAATGTTTTGCTTGGTGTCTTTGGTGGCATGCTTCAGTGATAAAGCACTATAAAAAGGGCAAGCGTTCCACTATACAAGAAGACACAACATGATTATACCGCAGTCTCCCAAAACATGCACCACGCAATTCATACACGCTACACACTGCATACATGGGGGGCCATCCTTACACGACCCTGGCTGTTAATAGGACGTTAATTGAATCAAACAAACAAACAAATTGTTAAATCTGTAAATCTGTAGTGATTGGAGAGCAGTGATTTCTCTGATATTTGACCATGTTCTATAGAAGATATCTTTGTTCCCAGGATGACCTACTGGCAGAGCTGGAAGAACTAGAACAGGAAGATCTGGATGAACAGCTACTAAACGTTGGTCCAATAATGGATGACCTGCCGTCTGTTCCAACTCAGGAGCCAAAGGAAAAAAGTAAGATTATCTTGTTTGACATCATCTGTTCAGGATTGTGTTCTTAAATATTCTATTTCATTTTCTACCTCACCTGGCCTTAAGGGATTGTGAGCTTATGCCATAGCTCTTAGGGCAAGAGTCTGGGAGAGGTAAAAGCATTTTGCAGAGTAATAAAAAATATGTAACCAGTCAGTAGATAAATGCTTTTTTTATACAAATGATAGTTCATAAATTTCTTTTTACATTTCAGTTAATTCTAGTTTTCATTTATTTATAAAAATATTTTGTATAATGGTATTGAGTTATTTCTTATCATAATTATGTAATACAGTCTTTTATAACAATATGATGTCGATGTTTTGCAGGGAAAACTGCTGTTCAGCAAGAGGATGATGATGACATGAAAGAACTAGCTGCATGGGCAAGCTAGGACCAACATTATACATCTATATGTATACTGTTAACATAGACAAACAAATATCAAAAAAGTCTTTTGTATTTATGGGTGAGCAAGAATCTGTAAGCAAGCTAGTACATGTACTAATTTATTACACATTATATGTGTAAGTATACTGTGTTTATGCAAGATATTGTTAACATTATACCCAAAGTTCTACTCTGTAAGGGCAACATAGAACACTTTTCTTAGGCCTAAAAACATAGGATGTTCTTATTGAAAACTAATATTGATATATATACATGTATATATATATTCTAAAACACAAAGTTACAATTGTTATTAAATACTATCAAATGTTGCCCTTTACTTGTCAACCTTGTCAGTTGATTACAAGTATTTAGCACCTCCTGTATTGTTACTCCCTCTCTCTCATTTGTGTTAGTACAATGATCTATTTTTATTCCCAGCATTCACTGAAACAGGGGATACATTGTTTCCTAGCATCATGATACTTGCATGATTATACAGAAAATTTAAAATAAACAAATTGTCTTTGAAATACATATATATTATGTTTATACTTAAAGTGTAGTTCAAAGATTAAAATATTCTTGACTGTCACAAAATCTTTATAGCCACTGGTCAAATATGCACAAATAAGCACATTTTTAGGTCACCTGGGACAAAGGCACACATTGAAAGGCAAAATGGATAATACACTTTAGTCTTCAAAAGACTGTTTTAATTGTTTACTATTTTTTCTTCTCCTATGACAGACACCCAGTATGTACACATCCGAGTCATGACTGACATCAAAAGGCTGTTGATTAATATTTGCACAACTCTGTATCTGGGTATCGTTTCATAAAGCACGTTACCTGTAGTTGTAAGTTATTTTGACCGTTTCACAAAGCATATGCAAGTTACGGGTGCCCGTAAGTCATTTACGTGCGCGTAAATAACGTCAAAAACGGTATATAACTTACACCAAAAAACACCACCTGTAAACCCCACGTGAAATGTATACAAATATGGCATCCGTGTTTTTGTTACAGCAAGAAGCTGAGAATCGATGGAGAATAAGAAGAGAAAGTGTGTTTCAGGACAGCCCAAACATATTAAATATGTTTGACAATGTTTCTCTAATTGAGAGGTATAGGCGGCCTAGACATTTGATTAATGAGATATTGATAACTATCTCACCTGCTATCACATGCCCAAGTCAGCGTTCTCATGCAGTGCCCCTCACAACACAGGTCCTTGTTTGCCTCAGGTATTAAGCAAAGGGAGGGTTTCTCTCCGAAGTTGGAGACTTGCACAGCAAAAACAGATCATCTGTAAGTTGTTGCATCTCATCTCTCACCTATGCATTGTATGACGCATATCGTCATGTTATAAAATGTCCTTCCTCCACAGCTGAAGTTCGTGCACTGAAAGAAGGTTTTCACAGAATCGCCGGAATGCCGAATGTTGTGGATCCAATTGATGGAACTCTAATTTCTATCCAATCGCCCACTGTTGATAAAGGCTACCATCACTGATGCAACTCATGTTTACCCGCCAGCGTTCTTTAATTGATTGAGAGTGATGTCCCATAAGTCGATTATAATAAAAAAAGAAAATCCCAAAAAAGTTTAAAGTTACGTACGGTTTCGTGGAATGCCTTTAACATTATGTACATGTAAAAATATGTGCACGTAAATCCTACATGTACCCATAAAGTTACATGTGCTTTGTGAAACGGTACCCAGAATATTTAGGTGAATGTGAAGGCCCCTTGGCCTCTTGTTATACATGTAAAAGTTTTGTTTTTAAGATCTTTATCTTTCTAAGCAAATATTCCTTTTGGATTAAAGATAGGTGTCATAGACACCATCAACATTATTTTTTACTTCACCAAGAGGTAAGAGTATCTTCTCACCAGAGCTTTATTAGTTAAAAACTAAAACCGACAGAGCTATGTATTAGAGCCATTTGTTAATAGTTCCATGCAATTAATAATATTAATTACTTAACCATTAGTGTTGGTTAGTGATGTGGTTTAGTTTTGTAGACTACATTTATTGTATTAATTTTTTCATATATATATATTTATTGTTATTTTATACTTGTTATTCATTATTGGTTTTTTTTTTATATAAAGAAAAAAGAAATCTTAATGACATAGTTATAGATATTATCTCCCCTTAGTTTTTCGCAGTAGAATCTTGATATTAGATTTATTGCTTGGAATTGCAGTTGTGTATGGAGATTTGCATTTTCTCATTTATCTCTTAACTGTAAATATTTGTTTATGGATATCTGTTTGTTGTTATATTTAGACTCGATTTACTTCTATGACAGCTTGAATTGCCATGTAGTTTTTTTCAATAGATTAAAGTCCCATTATGTTTTTGTGAATGCTTTACAAACTAAACATCGATGATCCTTATGAATTTATCTTTACTTAATTTTGTTCAAATATGTAAAGTTTCGACAAAAATGCATATTAAAAATATATATAAATAGAACACGTAAATGTGTTTGTCTGAAAATGTGCCTGTAAGTACCCTGATGATCACCAGGTAAATCGTAGCGACACCACGAGGAAATTTAGAACATTTTTAGATTTATTCAATGTTTTACAATGTTCATTCTTATTAAACTGGTTCTTCTTTCCAAAATAGAAATAAAATACTTCAGTAGAACTGTATACTCCATTCTTGATGACTTTAAACACGCACTTATATGCCAAAACTACAAAAGAGCGAAGTATTACTAAGTAGTAAATACCCCTCAGTTGCCTCTTTCTCGAGAGCATGTACCAGCTTCGCTCATACCTGTGTAGAGTGCATTGTATGGTCTTGTGCAAAACTGTTTGTTCGCTTCATACTTTCTTATTGGCAAGTAATTGACTTTCCATGGTTAATTCCCTAACTATTTTCATATGACCAATCTCTGATTATAGTTTTTAAAGGATTAGAAGATTTTAAGTAGGATTTTAATTAATGTTTAAAGATGCTCCACCGCCGACAGAGCATCATTTGAAATTTTTTGGTGTTTAATCATGTATATATATGTCTAATTAACACACACAAAAAAATATAGATTATTTATTTTGCCTTTGGTGCATGAGCAATCAGTACTTCATTCCATATGAATTCCATAGAATATAGTGCCACTGAATTTTTTCGGGATGCAATTAATTATTTTTTATATTTTTAACTTGAAGTAAAATTAGAAGCTCAAACTTTTCAATGGTGGTAATGGTGTGAATTAAGTATCTTTTGTAACTGAAGCGGTTCTCATATGTGATGTTTACCTACGTGTGGACTGTGGCACCAACAGAGTGTAACAACGGAATTCCCCATCATTGCTACAATCCTGATTAACTACGACATTTCTAATTAAGAAATATAGCCATAAGGATATGAACTCTATCATTTGAAGAAATTTGGTAATTTTTTTCGATTAAATATATTTCGAAAACATAATGGGACTTTAATCATTCTTTTTCTGTAATCAATATAGTGGCTTACTGCTTAAAGTGTAGATAAACCATATCCCCAATTTCATTTTTTTTTTAAATTTCATTTCGTTTTATTTTATAACTTATACGTATTTACACATTATATGACTGTGATCAATGTGAAAAATACTGTATATATTTAAACACTGTATCTGTAATACTGGAGAAATTTGCCTGGAATTCTTCTACTTTAGGATAAATGTAATATTAATGTAGGGTAATTGATTGCTTTCAATTAATAAGGCTAAGAAGAAACAGTTTGAGTGATAAAAAGTTCTGTTTTATATATCTAAATATTTTGAATGTTGAATAAGGTATTTTTCAAATGCTAAATACCTATGACTGTGACATACGTTAAAATTTCTGTCCATCAACATTTCCTTTAAATCACTTCTTGTCATAGAGTTCTGCATGGATTGTGACCAAATATGGCCACAAACATCCATGGGGAAAGGGGAACAGAACTTGTATAAATTTTGGCTCTGACCCCCCGGGGGAAGGAGGGGTGGGGCCCAATAGGAGAATTAGACGTAAATTTTCGAATTCCTTCAGAAAAGAAACAATGAACCTGTATTTAGAACATTACATTGCATTACAAACCAGGTGAGCGATACAGGCCCTCTGGGCCTCTTGTTAAAAAACTTAGGTAGTGGACAGTTTTATGGCAAGGGAGCCAACTGAAGTTTTCATGCAGACTCTTTTTAATCAGTACAGATTCCTCTAGATCTTCAAGTATTTTATGAAAGTGACTCAAGTACAATTTGTACATTTTGCTGAAAATAGTGTCTCCTTTGAAGTGGTTAATAAATAAATTTATTTGTTTTGAAAATAGCAACCACATCCAGTCATGTAGTGTCGTTTTATTTTAAATATATTGTTTGAACATTGTTATTTAATATAAAAGATATTGACATTTAGGTTATATAACAACAGGAAAACATGCAATGAATTTACAAAATAATGGGACATAACTCCACAAGTATAAAATCCTTACCAATGGCAAATAAAGGTTTTTAAGGTGCTTAAAATGCTATATATTGATAAATCTTGGTTTATTTTCTTGAAAATTGAATAACTATTATTAATAAAGCAAATACATTGTACCAGGTATGCTTTTTAGGTCATCTGACCCAATGACCTATTGTCATCATGCATCGTCCGTCACTGTGCGCCATCCGCCATCCGCTGTCCGCCGTGCATAAACTTTTCATTCAAACGACTTCTTCTCAATAACCAAAGGGCCAACGGTACTGATATTTGGCCTGTTGCATGTTGGGATGAAGGGCTACCAAGTTTGTTCAAATGAACGACCTTGACCTTCATTCAAGGTCACAGGGGTAAAAAAGGCTAAAATCTTTAAACAACTTCTTCTCAATAACCAAAAAGCCTAGAGCCGTGCATTAACTTTCATTCAAACGACTTCTTCTCAATAACCGAAAGGCCAACGGTACTGATATTTGGCCTGTAACATACTGGAATGAATGGCTACCAATTTTGTTCAAACGAATGACCTGAACCTTTATTCAAGGTCACAGGGGTCAAAAAGGCTAAAATCTTTAAATGACTTCTTTTCAAGAACCAAAAGGCCAAGTGTACTCATATTGGGCTTGTGACATGCTGGAATGAATGGCTACCAAGTTTGTTTAAATGAATGACCTTGACCTTCATTCAAGGTCACAGGGGTCAAATAGGCTCAAATCTTTTAACGACTTCTTGTAAATAACTAAGAGGCCTAGATACTGGATATTGGATTTGTAGCAAAGGACCTTCATTCATGGTCTTATTCATTATACCGGTATATCAGAACCTGGACTTCTTCTAAAAAAAGAGTTATTGCCTTAATTGTTTGCCACTACTTTATTCTTTGAGGTGTTTTATTGTGCCGATAGTCAGATGACCATTAAGGCCCATAGGCCTCTTGTTTTCATTACCGGTACTTTTCTGTAACAATTGAACTTCACCATTTTGATCTGTTTTGATTTTTGTGAGGATTTTTTTTTTGTGATCCTCAAAAAATAATTAGAAAGAGAAATGAAAACTTTTTACTTGAAAAAAACACCATATATACAATACTTACGTACCGTATATACAGTATATATCAGTAAACAATATGGTACATGTATTACAGAAAATTTGTATAAAGGGACATGAACCTAAATAAACCATGTAAATTTGAGTTAAATACATATTTAAGACGAGTCAGATACCTTACTAAGTAATATATATCAGTTATTGTGCAAATGTATCAAAGAAAATAATTATAATAGAAATTCCATATTTCTGTATTTTGAACCGGCCCGGTCGAATTTTGTAGTCTGAGTGTGATATAAATAGTAGTGTTGAACTTTAATGACCTCCCACAATGCACTGCACAAATTAAATGATTGTAAACAAAATGGTGGGTCAAAAACGTGGGTAAATCGAACACAAACGAATTACGATAGAAAACAGTACGTCAAGATTCAGTAACATGGGAGATTGGGAAAGTAGGTAAATATAAATGGATCGCTGCAAGAGATGGGAGTAACTTCCCACTTTATACTTGCGTGATGTACATGTGTGCAATAAGTCAAGAACCTCCCTTCGCGGTGAAAAGTCTCGTTTGACTGTTGACTTATCATTCTTACGCTAAATACAAATTGTTTTATAACAAATATTAACAAATATGGCTTAAACTTCATTTGTCAACCATCGTAAATTAGAAAATAATCATAAAAATTTTGAAAACTAATATTCCTTGTCATGTCATCAGCAAGTGTTATTTTTCTTTAACGAAAGTAGCCGTCCTCCATGATCGACATATCATGCGCAAAAAAGATGCGCACTACTCTGGAGTTGGAATTTCCACTCAAGAAGCTACCCGATCCTATGAAGCGTACAAAAGTAAATAAGGTCTTAAGTCTTTGAAGCGGGTATCTTCGTGCTAACAGAGTAGTGCGCATCATTTTCTGAGTGTATTCCTATGGAGGAACGACGTTAATGACGTTTCCTATGAACTCTTAACTCAGTTATGAAGTATTTCAAAACTTAGACTTATTTACTTTATTTAAATCGTTCATGACATATCATGCGCAGTGCGATGAAAGGGTTCCCCGCACTAAAAAAAGTGACTCTGGAGTTGACCAATCAAAAAAATCATCATGGATACTCAAGATGGAGCTACCTCGCGGGAGTAGAGAACTAAGGGAGGGAACCTCTAGTCTCCAGATGAATATCATGCGCAGAAATACGCAAGGAGGTATCTGAGGCGGGAACCTACCAGTCTACAAGTTTGTTGTTCATTATAACCTCGTTTTCGGTCAGCTTTCGTTTTGTGTTCCAAAAATAGAATATGGTGGTCTATTTTTATCATTTTTTGGGTAGGAATTCCCCACATTTTCCTGCCATTTTAAATAACCAATCATTGTAATAAAATATTGAATAAACATCTGAAAACCATATCTAAGCATACAGAACAACTTATTTAAGGTTCATGTCCCTTTAAAATTTTTATTTATGGGGTGGATTACAAACATTGGTTTTTTATTTTATTTAAAAAAAAGACCAATTTGAATATTAATTTAGAAAAACTATATGTTTAATTTCTTTGAAACTTTGACAGATGCAACATAGTTTTCATAAATCAAATATAAATAATATTGAACTATGGGAACATTTTGGGGTGATACTACCACCTTCATGACAAAAATATAGAAATGTAATTGTTAATCTCTATTAGTTCATTACATGTATGTATTATCATAATTAGAAAGATTGTGACATATATGTAAAATTGTACTTGGTCATTTTTGTCTTTTAATTTTTTACTTCATGTTGATAGATTTAAATCACATTAAAAACAAAAGGAAATAAAAAGGTCAAATACCTCTAAGATCTGATCATTCATTATTTTATTCTTCTCCGGTACCTATACTAAGTGTACCAGATAATTTTTCATTAGTATTTTTGTCCATGAATTGTGGATTTATTGGGATATAATTAGTGAAGATCTTTAGCGGTAAAGCCAGTTCTGCCATTGCCAACTCCTCTCAAACAAGAGATCCCAGAGGGATCTTGGTGCTCACCAAAGAATGATCTATGTCTGACAAAGGAAAGAGAGATCTTTTCTCTGCTTTCCAAACTTTTACAACGTAGTACTTAATATGAAATTTGAGAAAGATCCTTTGAGTACTTTCTGAGATATATAACAGTAACGAACTTCAATTATCAAGAAACAAGATGGCCACCTGTCGGCCATCTTTTTGACCGATCAGGTGGAATATGCAATATACCCAACTAAGGCCCTAGGGGAACCTACTTATAAAATTTGAGACAGATTACCTCCGTACTTTCTTAGAAAAAGTAGTAACAAGCTTCAACTATCAAAATCCAAGATGGCGGCCTGTCGGCCATCTTGTTCATTGATCAGTCCCAAAATGTAATATGCAAAACTAGACCCCTAGGGGAAAATGTACCTGCAATTTGACACAGATCCCTTCAGTTCTTTCTGAGAAATAGCGGTAACAACATTCAATTGTCAAAATCCAAGATGGCGTCCTGTCAGCCATCTTGTTCGATGATCAGTACCACAATGCAATATGCATAACCAGGGATCTAGGGGACCATACACATGAAATTAGAGACAGCTCCTTTCCGTACTTTTTGAGAAATTGCAGTAACAAACTGCAATTGTCAAAATCCAAGATGGCGGCCTGTCGGCCATCTTGTTGATCGATCAGTCCTAAAATGCAATTTGCACAACTAGGGCCCTAGGGGAACCTACATGTGAAATTTGAGAAGAATCCCTTCAGTACTTTCTGTGAAATAGTGGTAATAAACTTTCACTATCAAAATCCAAGATGGCGGCCTGTCGGCCATCTCGTACACCGATTGGTCCCAAAATGCAATATGCGCAACTAGACCCCTAGGGGAGCCTACATGTGAAATTTGAAAGAGATCACTTTTGTACTTTCTGAGAAATAGCGGTAACAAACTTCAATTATCAAAATCCAAGATGTCCTGTCCGCCATCTTGTTCATTGATCGTTACCAAAATACAATATGCATAACCAGATAACCAGGGACCTATGGGAACCTGCACATGAAATATGAGACAGATCCCTTCGGTACTTTCTGAGAAATAGTGGTAACAAACTTTCATGATCAAAATCCAAGATGGCGGCCTGTCAGCCATCTTGTTGACTGATTGGTCTCAAAATGCAATATGCACAACTAGACCCCTAGGGGAACCTGCACATGCAATTTGACACAGATCCCTTTTGTACTTTCTGAGAAATAGCGGTAACAAACTTCAATTGTCAAAATCCAAGATGTCATCCTGTCGGCCATCTTGTTCACTGATCGTTACCAAAATGCAATATGCATAACCAGATAACCAGGGACCTAGGGGAAGCTGCACATGAAATTTGAGACAGGTCCCTTCAGTACTTTCTGAGAATAGCGGTAACAAACTTTCATTATCAAAATCCAAGATGGGGGCCTGTCGGCAATCTTGTTGATCGATTGGTTACAATATGCACAACTAGGTCCCTAGGGGAACCTTAATGTGAAATTTGAGAAGAATCCCTTCATCACTTTCTGTGAAATAGTGGTAATAAACTTTCACTATCAAAATCCAAGATGGCGGCCTGTCGGCCATCTCGTACACCGATTGGTCCCAAAATGCAATATGCGCAACTAGACCCCTAGGGGAGCCTACATGTGAAATTTGAAAGAGATCACTTTTGTACTTTCTGAGAAATAGCGGTAACAAACTTCAATTATCAAAATCCAAGATGTCCTGTCCGCCATCTTGTTCACTGATCGTTACCAAAATACAATATGCATAACCAGATAACCAGGGACCTATGGGAACCTGCACATGAAATATGAGACAGATCCCTTCGGTACTTTCTGAGAAATAGTGGTAACAAACTTTCATGATCAAAATCCAAGATGGCGGCCTGTCAGCCATCTTGTTGACTGATTGGTCTCAAAATGCAATATGCACAACTAGACCCCTAGGGGAACCTGCACATGCAATTTGACACAGATCCCTTTTGTACTTTCTGAGAAATAGCGGTAACAAACTTCAATTGTCAAAATCCAAGATGTCATCTTGTCGGCCATCTTGTTCACTGATCGTTACCAAAATGCAATATGCATAACCAGATAACCAGGGACCTAGGGGAAGCTGCACATGAAATTTGAGACAGGTCCCTTCAGTACTTTCTGAGAATAGCGGTAACAAACTTTCATTATCAAAATCCAAGATGGGGGCCTGTCGGCCATCTTGTTGATCGATTGGTTACAATATGCACAACTAGGTCCCAAGGGGAACCTTAATGTGAAATTTGAGAAGAATCCCTTCATCACTTTCTGTGAAATAGTGGTAATAAACTTTCACTATCAAAATCCAAGATGGCGGCCTGTCGGCCATCTTGTTGACCGATTGGTCCCAAAATGCAATATGCACAACTAGACCCCGAGGGAAACCTACATGTAAACGGCCCAGCGAAATTATAAGATTCTCGAAAAACGTATTTCGGTCGCACACCAAATTCTTCAATAGGCCTACATATTTTAATTTTAAGTTTCCTTTTGTATCATTTGCATATAAACGACTGCTATTTCGGACAGAACATAATTTGATAATTCAATATCAAACCAAACAATTATGGATTCTTTTGCGGATACACTACATTAAAAACTTGTAATCAAATAGTCACAATTTGCAAACGACGTTCGCCGTTTCAAAACAATCACTATGACATCATGTATAAAGGGGACGCAGTGTATCAAACAATGTCATGACGTAATATTCTGTGAACCGTTGACAGAGGTGAAATTGTTGGGACCGCAATGAACCCTGGGAGAGATTGATTTTTGTTATGTCCATTAAAAAATGAAATTTACATTGTAAATCAAACCCCCCCCCATATTGGATGTAGATATCTATCAATTTTAGAAAATATTTCATTTTTATTTTTATGCATGGTTCAAAACTGGGGCTTTCCACTTATAAAGATATGGACCGGTCCAGGCTGTCCTAGGCCGTTTTCGATTATACGGTTTGACTGGTTGGACCTATTAGTACGTTTATTAATTAAAGACGGACCTGGTGATTTTATACTGTTTTCAGACGAGCATTGGCAAAGCCCTCACAGGCCTGTATTAAATACTGCAGGTCCGTCAGGATTTATAAATGAAATAATTACTTTAACCAACGGTCGAACCGGTTGTTCCGAATATTTAGGCCTAACGTTGTAGCTAAATCCGGTGTACTAAAACTAAGTGTGTTCGTTTCGGTACATCGGAAAACAACATTTACCTTCTGCAATTAATAATGTGTATTTGTGTAAAGAGGGGAATAAATAGAACTTTAGAGGTTAGTTAAAAATAATGAACATTACAAAATGTCCACAATAACTCGTAATATATGTGGTCAGCGATGTATCCGGTTACGAGGTGCATTCGTTTCGATATTGGCGGATACCGATTCTGAAGGATAGGTCAAGGGCCGTTTTCTATTATGCGGTTTGACTGGTTGGACCAAATTGTCCGTTTATGAATTAAAGGCGGACCTGGTAATTTTATATCGTTTTCAGACGAGCCTTGGCAAAGCTCTCACATGCCTGTATCATAAACTGCAGGTCTGTCAGAATTTATACTTGAAATAAAGACTTTTACAAACGGTCGAACCGGTTGTTCCGAATAAAAGAAAACGGACGAGCTGAACGAGTTATATTATTCCTCAGCTGAACCGGTCGACACTAGCAGAGATGCTATTTAAGTTGACACACATTCCGTTATGCTTGTTTCGTAACAAGCACACTGTTTTGAAATTAGGAAGGGTGATCTCATGTCGACTAGAAGACTCTTCTCGAAATTATTGGACGGTAGGTTCTAATGAAATCGTCAGAAATGTCATTCAACTGCCCTTTGGCTTTGCTGTTTCGCGTTAGTCTAGGCCTAACGTTATTTAGCTAAGTATTTTGGGCTAGGGTGAACAGCAATCAGGGTTTGTACATCAGCAATCAGGGCTGGTAGGTTAGTAGACATGATTGTTAGGTCAATAACAAGACTAGTAAGTGAGCAATCTAGATTTATAGGTCAGTAGCACATTAAGTATAAGGGTTGGTGGGTCAGCGATCAGGTAGATAGGTAATAAACTCCAACAATGTTAGAGGTTAATACATCGAGATACTTTTAACAGTGCGTCGTGTCGCATATCCAACCAATGTAATCGGGATGGAATAAGACCTCATACACGTGTTAACGGTGTAAGAGTAGTCAATAGGTAACGTTACTCGTTAACAGTTAGGTCAGCAATTAGGGTTTGGTGAGTAATAGCAATCAGGGTTGGTAGGTCTGCACTCGGATTTGGTATATCAGCAATTAGGGTTGGTAAGTCAGTTATTAGAATTGGTAAGTCAGCAATTAGGGTTGGTAAATCAGCAATTATGTTTGGTAAGTCAGCAATTATGTTAGGTAAGTCAGCAATTAGCGTTGGTGAGTCAGAAATCAGGGTTGGTATAATCCTAAATGCAGACCTACCAACCCTGATTCCTGACTCACCAACCCTAATTGCTGACTTACCGAACATAATTGCTGATATACCAACCAATGGTAAGTCAGCGATTAGGATTATTAGATCAGCAATTACCCGGTAGGATAGATGAGTCAGGTCAGGGTTGGTAAGTCAAACATTAGAGTTGGTAAGTTATTAGCAAGTAGGGTTCGTAAGTTGTCAATTAGGACTGGTGAATTGGTGCGTCAGCAATTTGGTAGGTTAGCAATCAGGGTTGGTAAGTAAAAAAATTAGGGTTGGTAGGTCAGCAATTATGGGTTGGTAGGTCAGCAATTAGGATTAGAAGGCCAGACATTTTAAGTGGAAGGTTAACAATTAATACTCTATTCAGTACTTTGTAATTTGTTTATATTTTAAAGGGACAATTCAGTCTAATAGAACCTTAAAATTTGTACATATATAGGAAAATACCCAGTTCTAATGGAAATCAGATCAGACGGTTTTACTGTGATATGCCAGAAAAGCCCATGGTGGTGAAATGCATATGAAATGTTCAAACTTGCTCGCTGGCCGCCATTACACATTGTGGTCGAACATCTTGTATGCCGAACCCTGTCCCTTGCTCTTAGAGTAATGCTACTTTTGTTTAAAACTGCTCAAATCGCCCTGACAGTAGTGTGTTTACTTTATTAGGTGAAATGTCTTGACTAAAAATCATTTTATCACCTCCACAGTGGTTATGTAGTTCATTTGTTTAAAATGCGTGACTTTGGCTCGGATATGGGTACAGCGCACATATTGTACCTGCTTAATCGTATTGATCAGTGATTTGTAATTACAACAGTATCAATATAGATACTAAACAATGACGTGGAATTTTTCAATATTTTATGTTATATGCTTCATAAGAAATGTAGAATAATACATTTATGCCATATTTTGCTTCTTGGTTATGTAAAAGAATTATCCTGAGTGAATTGTCCCTTTAAAGAAGTTGTCCCAATTTTCTTTAATTTTTATATTTTACTCTGAGACACTATGGTTTTCCTAATTTTTGGATGTACATTAGTAAAACACCCTGCATCATGTCATATGCCACCCTCAATACTCCAGGGGTTACCATTACTAACATAAAATCCACCCTAGCCCAAAATACTCTGGCCCTGACATCAGACATAGACATTGTATTACCACCCAGAAGTGCCACTTACCTTTTAAAAAAATGAATAATTTATCTACCCGTAGCAATCCATAGAGATTTGAGTCGATTTACATATTATGAGAAAATGGCTACGGTGTGGAGGGAAATAGTTGCGGAAAAGAAACTATACTGTATTGATGTAATATAACGTGCATGCATGATCGTAAAAGGCGACTAAATTTAGGATCTTATCTTTCCTCTTCTTTCTAACTGACTTTATCTTTCCTAATGTCTCTCTTGGCACTTTTGGCCTTGAGTTGAGAGTTCGTTCCTGTGAGGAAGGCTCTGGGTTCTGTCCTCTGGTCGAGACACACCAAAGTCTATAAAAGTGGGAGTTTCTGCTCCTGCTTAGCGCTCAGCATACAGGGAGTGGGACGACTGGTTCGCCCGTTGTCAGTGTAATGTGACCGGTTGGGGTGTGTTGCTTGGTGTCTTCGGCGGCACGCTTCAGTGATATAGCACTATAAAAAGGGCAACAGCTCCTCTATACAAGAAGACACTACATGAATATCCGCAGTCTCCCAAGACACGCACCTCTCACAACATACACGCAACACACAGCATACATGGGAGGCCGTCCTTTCACGACCATAGCTGTTAATTGGACGTTGATTAATCAAACAAACAAACAAACAAGTGTTGGCGAATTCCACGTCCTCTGGCCCTACACCAGACATCTGTCTGTCGTAATGTCTGAGTCTGGTGTCAGTACCAGAGCATCCTCGATACTCCAGGGGTTCCGATCACTTACGATCTCTACACCCCTGGACTATCTCATAGTGAAATTGAAGGCAGCTCAGCTGAAAACATTTGACCAATCACAGGCCAGCAAAGATTTCCTTTGAAGACTACAGAGAGAGCGACGCCTAACATCAGAGTCACACAGTCAACCACAATGTACCGTTATACGGTTCTTTTGATGTACATCAAAGGACTAAATTACCTGTTCTTTCCAGTTGCCTCCAGTTTTACTATGAGATAGTCCAGGGGTGTAGAGATCGTAAGTGATCGGAACCCCTGAAATATCGAGGATGGTACCAGAGTGTCATGGGTGTTATTCACTCCTGGACTATCTCATAGTAACCTGGAGGCAACAGAACAGGTAATTTAGTTCTTTGATGAACATCAAAAGAATCATATAACGGTACACTGGTTGACTGTGGCTTTGAAGTTGAGTGTTGCAGCCGTCTCTCTCTCTAGTCTTCAAAGGATATCTTTACATGCCTGTGATTGGTCAGATTGTTTCTTCTGAACTACCTTCTGTTTTACTATGAGATAGTCCAGGGGTGAATATAACGTCAGTATTAAATAGTAACCCATGGAGTATCGAGGATAATAATAATGATATGGGGCTTAGGTTGATTGTTGACGGACAAGGGATGGCCTTGAGTGACATTGTCATAGCTATATCTAAATGTATGCTTTCTTTCTTATTTACAGTCACCTGTCCAAGAAACAGTGTCTAGATGTATTGCAGCGAGAACCAAATTATTAGAAAATCACACTTGGATGATTCACAAGGTTCCAAAGAGAAATTTCCTTCAGCGTGAGCCAGAGGATAAGCCTTTTTTTAAATCAAACCCTAAGAAAGATGGCTTACTCGAAAATAGATATGAACTCATTTATGTAAACGATACATACTTAATATATAAACGCTGTTTAGACTTATTGTTGGCAGTGTCATTAATATTTTTACCGTTTCTTTGCTATCTTATATATACAGACACTGAGACTAAAGATGTGGACTTAAGCAAACCTATGGAGATACCTACAAAATATCGAAGTTCCTTAGGTTTTTTTGCAGTTTACGTGCCTGTGTATTTTAGGTGTGTAGCAACATTGCGCAGAAGCCCATATCGCATGTACAAACTACGCAATACCCATGGACTTGACTCACAATATGTGGCCATCTTGCCAGACAGAATGATTTTTACCAAGAAGTTACCCTTCAGTTTGGGTGAATATAAGGAACTTCCGGAACCTCTTGGATTTGTGCACAGACTGTTACATGGGAATACTTACATCAAGGACAAGAGTTACATGATATCTGAAGATTGCTTTGTATCTCCACACTATCATAATGAATTGAATGGTTTCTTCTAGAGTCCCAACAGCTTCAGGAAATTGTAATTATAGATGATAACGCTTTTAAGAATGTAATAAATATGTTGACTGGGTTTGATAAAATATTGTTGTGCAGAGTTTTGTAGTGTAACGATATAAGAATCTTTCATATGTGGATATGAAGGATAGGATATTCTACCTGAATTTCACAAAATGTAGTAAAACCTGAGGCTTTTTTTTTTACAACATTTGTGATCCTGAAGGTAGGATTAATAGAATATTTCCCAACCTAGAGGGTGTGACAACAAAATCACAACCTGAGGGGTAATTCATGAACATTCAGGAATTCCCACGAGGGTTGTGATATTGTTGTCACACCCTCATAGGTAGGGAATGATTCTTTTTTTCCCATATACAAAAAAAAGATGACATAATATCCTAAAGAGAAGCATTTTCACCATGACATGATCATGGTTCCGTTGTCTGCACATCGATATTGATGACGCCATCGACAATACACGTCACGGTCACACCACATGAAGTCATGACGTCATGTAATTGACTTCAGGTTCAAAAGGTTAGTGTGTGCAATTTGTCATACCCTAGGGGTATACTGAGAAATCTTCCATGGCTAAAACCGGTGACAAATCAGTGAATGGTGGGAGAAATCCCTATCCTTCATATCCACACGTGTATGAGTATTTTTCTCTCATATCTTGGCATATCATTACAATTTTACAATTATGATAGCCTGCCATTTTGAGAAATAAAGAAAATGGAAAACTACAAATCAATTATCCATACATACCTAATTTCATAGATTTCCTTTTAAACACAACTTTGCGGAGATTAACTTTCATGGGATATAAAAATTGACTTAAAGAATATTTACAAATGTTTCAATGGTTGATAATAATCTGCTGAAATAAACTTTGCAAATTTTCTTTTATATGAAATTTGCAAAAGTAAGTTGCTTACACAAAAGAAATTAATTGGCAGTAAATCACTGCATTATTGTAGTCTATAAAGCAGAGAATAAATTGTCATCCATGGTTTTAGAAGTGTATAAATTGATATAATAGAAAGTCTGTCTGTTGTCAAGTGAATTTGCCATTGCTATATAAAGCCTGTCTGGAGTCTGTGGTCTCTAAAAACATGTTACCTCTTTTTAGTCACAAGTCTTAAGTGACCAATTCCTACCAATGGTTGTCTAGCGTCATTTGTCCATAAACAATGTACATTTTCAACTTTTTCTCAAAAACTATACTTAATCAACTTTATTGAAGAAATCTAAAAAACTATACTTCATCAACTTCATTGAAGAAATTTTGCGGTAATCTTCCATGGCCACAGTTACAGTAAATCAATGTGAATTATCAATATGATGTATCTGGTTAACATTATTGACGAAATTGCCTTCATCCCACGAACATAAGGGGCGAGGCACAATTTGATCTAATTGAATATTTTTATAACAAAATCATCCTTGCAACTTACAGGTAGGATATAACAATAACTCCTTATGAAAGTGTCCAAAGAGTTTTTAGTTTACCTGCCTGTCTGTCTTTTTTTTTTTTCCTTTAAAGGAAAAGTTATCAAAAACCATGTACTAAATATTAAACTTGTACCGGGTACTCTGCTGCTGGGATGAAAGGCTATCATTTTTGTTCACCTTCATTTAAGGTTATCAAGGTCAAATAAGTCTTTTAGATGTTAATTGTTTTTATTATCTTTATGACTTCTTGTCAATAAAAGACCAGAGGCCATAAGGGCCTAAACGGTCATCTGACTACCTTGCCAATAGTAAAATTAATTATATATGGTGTCACTATGTCAGGACCATGTCAGAATCATTTTCAATTTCTTTAAACAAATTTTATTTCAAACAGGAGGCCCAAGGGCCTCAACATAAAGGAAATTAATTAGATATAGTGTCATGGTAGCCATCTTCGATTTGGGATCAACCAGAGATGTAACAATACTTTGTCGGGACCATGTCACGATAATTTCATGCAAGTTTCAGCCAAATCCCACTGGTAGAACTTGAGAAGAAGTTCAAAATTTGTTTTCAAGATGGTGGCTGTGGCGGCCATCCTTGATTTCGGATCGACCCGAAAAATAACAACACTTTGTTGGGACCATGTCAGGATCATTTCATGCAAGTTTCATCTAAATCCCACCGGTAGAACTTGAGAAGAAGTTCAAAATGTGTTTTAAAGATGGCGGCCATCTTGG
Organism: Argopecten irradians; assembly: GCF_041381155.1. Lineage (NCBI taxonomy): Eukaryota > Metazoa > Mollusca > Bivalvia > Pectinida > Pectinidae > Argopecten > Argopecten irradians. The sequence goes on along the minus strand of NC_091135.1, from coordinate 40,760,916 downwards.
ATTTCGGATCGACCCAAAAAATAACAACACTTTGTCGGGACCATGTCAGGATCATTTCATGCAAGTTTCAGCTAAATCCCACCGGTAAAACTTGAGATGAAGTTCAAAATGTGTTCTCTAGATGGCGGCTGTGGCGGCCATCTTGGATTTCCGATTGGCCCGAAAAATAACAACACTTTGTCAGGACCATGTCAGGATAATTTCATGCAAGTTTCAGCTAAATCGCACATGTAGAACTTGAGAAGAAGTTCAAAACGTGTTTTCAAGATGGTGGCTGTGGGGGCCATCTTGGATTTCCATCTTAGATTTCTGATTGGCCTGAAAAATAACAAAACTTGGTCGGGACCATTTCAGGATCATTTCATGTAAGTTTCAGCTAAATTGCACTGGTAGAACTTGAGAAGAAGTTCAAAATGTGAAAAGTTAACGCACGGCGCACAGCAGACGACGATGGACGAAACATGATGACTATAGGTTACCTGATCCTTTGGGTCAGATGACCTAAAAATCTAAGGTCTGTACTGTAGCATGCTTGGGTGAATGGCTAGAAGGTTTCTTCAAATGAGCGTCATTGATCTTCATTCAAGATCCACGAGTTAAGCTGAAATTCATCTGGTAGTTTAGGAGTAGTTGGTCGATCGTTGTTTAGACTGACAACCTGAATCCATTATACCCACTCGTTACAAGAGGGTGTATAATAACCAGAAGGCCTTGAGACCTGAACAATGCCTGGATGAATAACCTTTGTGTTAGTCCCCCACTTTCAGGGTATTGTGTTTAGTTTGGCAAATGATACTGTGACAATTTCCTTTTCAGCCTGCCTCTTGAACTTAAAAGAAGTGAGGTTGGGCTTACGGAATCACTCTGGCGCCAGCGTTGTAAATGACTAAATTAAAGTTTTAGTGCAAGTGTTCAAATATTGTTATCCCTAACAACTGACACCAATATCTGCAGTAATATTGGATTACAAGTATAATTGTTATGATGGGTATGGAAAATCCCTTATAGGACGAAAATGCTAGATCTTGAGAATTTCAAGAGGCCCAGTGGGCCAATACGGCCAGGGTAAGGTTTTAGTGCAATACTGTTATCTATAACTTCAAAAACAACCGACATCAATTTGATGTGATGGATTGAGATAATCATTCTGAAGTGAATAGTCAGGCAAAGGAATGCTAAAATCCGTAAAAAATTGTGTCATTATATCCAGTATAAATTCTTATGAAATAGAAAATAAAATTTCCCATCAAAATCACTGTGCATGGGAATAAATTATCTTAAAGGAATCCTAAAATTTCCATTCGGTTAGCTGTCAGTGTTGACATTCCCACGCAGCCTTGCTTTCAGAATTTTTTTTAACCATGCTTTTCCGTAATTTCAATTATCAAAACTAAACAACATAAGCAGAACTTGACCACTGTTTTGATATACATAAGGACTTTTGGAAGGCCAATGCATGCATTTAGGCAGGTTTTTATTGCCCGACTATTCACTTTAAGGAGTCAAGTGCTGAAGCAAATCAAGAGGCCCATTAAGCCAAAATATCCAGGTTAAAGTTTTGGTTCATGATGTAAAATGTGCAGCTGTTGTCTCTTAACAACAGACATCATGAATCTGGATATTGGATTGCATGTTTTGATTTTGGTATGGACAAATATTTTAAGGAGGAAAAATTAAAATTTTGATAATGTAAGATGCCCAAGGAGCCAATTTGTATGTTACTTTTCCTAAACAACAGACAATGAGTAAAATTTTAAATACTGTAGGTCTTAGGATTACAGAGGCAAGCTTTGCTGTTCTCAAACAGTTCCTGTAAGGACACACTCTCTTCGATTTGTATTACACTGGGTATTAACTGGTGTCATAAGTACATGTACTACAATCTGAATTCATTTAACATACATTTCCTAGTCTCCGCAGGACTGTGATCGGTCTGTTTTTTCCTGAACTGCCATCAGTTTTGCTACAACGGATTCCATGGGTGTACTGGGACCCAACCAGTATTAAGTTGTGATGTGCGTCCAGATTTCAGAATGTCTGGAATACTCCATGATGGTGTTGTTTTGCTTATGTGGAAATAATTTGTTTCATGAGATGCAAACAATTACATGTAAATTTTTCCTAAATCACAACTACTGGTAGGGTCCCAATAGAGATCATAAGTGACGTCTGTATCACCTGGAAATTGAGGATGTAGTAATTGGTGCCAGAAAGGAAATAATCCATGAAGAGTAAACAAATATAGTTGGTTTTCACCCCCACCCCCAATAATTAGTGATACTATGAATCTTAATTTTAAGGACTAAAACATCACTTTCTATTAATCCTAGTGCTTTTCAGTAAATGTGGTACTTTTTGTGAAGATTTTACTCTTTTTCGTACACAGTAGTTCCTTTCGGAAACATCTAAAAACTTTTTCAAACAAAATCATTGGAGTTGGGAGGCCCATGGGTGATAAGTGTAGTGAAGCGTAGTGCAATCAACCGTGGGTCTGGAATGCCCTTTAATGAAAACCAGGAATCTGATAATTTCTTGTACAGGCTTTTAATGGACGCTCTAGGACAGAAAACCAATAATTTAGTCTATTTCTTGGGCTTGTTGGCCTCTTCTTCTGCCTTTTGTCTAGCCTTCTTTTCTCTGAAGCCCTTTAACTTCTTGTTAGCACGAGCTTGTCGCAGGGCAGTAAAAGCACTGTACTTCTTCTCCTCAGCCGTAATGGCCCTGGCCTTATCGGTCTTGGCGACCTGTCTTACTGGCATAACAACAGAGCTTGACAACTGCTTAGCCATCTTGATTTCTTCAGCCTGAAATATTATTAGAACAATTACCAAAATGAACCAATTTCATGTCAACTACAAGTCCAAGGTCTAAATCTACAATTTAAGCAGATTCTATAAATGTGTATTTAGTTGATCAGTTGATTAAACACAGAATGAAAGTGCAACATTTTGTTTAAGGTTCATGTAAAGGCTTTAAACAGTGATATTTTGCAAGCCTAAAACTCATTACTGTGCTGCAATTGAACAGAACTAATTTCATTAATTGTTGGTATATACCCTGGCTAACTGTCAGTCTTACTGTTGATATGTAATTTGTGAGAAAATGATACAAATGTTCTTATAGACACCATAAGGTACTCTGAACATGACAAGAAGACTCCTCACGAAAAAAATAGTTCAACTGATCTGTTTGGGGCAAAAAATGCAAATTTCCGGAAAGAGCCTCAAAGTCCATATTTTAACTATTTTTTTCGTAAATAGTCTTCTTGTCATGTTCAGAATACCTTATAGTGTATATGAGAGCACTTGTATCAATTAAAATGTCTTCTTATATGCTATATTTGTGATCCGCCATTTAAAGCAGCCATTTGCATTTACAACAATAGGCTCCTGCGCTATTCGCTGGTCCGATTTTGCCAAACAAACTGTTGGAGTACCTGGCATACTCACTACTGAACAAGATAGCATGCTTATTTGGTGCCATCAATGCAATTCACACGAGTTCTATGTCTTCTCCAGAAATATATATTTTTCTCTTATTTTACTGAAATTTACAAGCAGCTTCACAAATAACATATCCACAGTAAGACTGACAGTTAGCCAGGGTACATACCAACAATTAATGAAGTTAGTTTTGTTCAATTGCAGCACAGTAATGAGTTATAGGCTTGCAAAATATCACTGGTTAAAGCCTTTACATGAACCTTAAGATTAACAAGTGTATTTGCTTGATTTATCAAATATTTTTCCAACAAGAGGCCCAGAGGGCCTGTATCGCTCACCTGGTTTGTAATGCCAAGTTACGTTCTTAATACAGCAGGTTCATTGTTTCTATTCTGAAGGAATTTGAATATTTACCCCTAATTCCCCTATTGGGCCCCACCCCTCCTGCCCCCAGGGGGTCAGAGCCAAAATTTATACAGTACTGTTCCCCTTCCCCCAAGGATGTTTGTGGCCAAATTTGGTTACAATCCATGCAGAACTCTAGGACAAAGAGCGATTTAAAGGAAATGTTGACAGACGGACGATGGGACGCCGCGCCATGACATAAGCTCACTGGCCCTTTGGGGAAAAACGATACTTATATGTGGTCGAAATAAGTATTACGGTATATATCTAACACCTAGCATGTTTGTTACATATGTTTTATATCACTGCATTGGTATAAAAAAGAATGAGCCATTAAGTCTTGCTTCTTTGTCTAGTGTTCTGATAGATATATTAAAAGGGTAGGAATCGATAAACACAGATTATCAAAATCAACCAATTAGTTTTAATCCCAAAATACCTGAAAGGATTTTAATATTTTTCCTAGTTTCTGTCCATGTGTTTTGATTGATGCAAAGAGCAACTTTACAAAGTTTCAATTCAATTGAAAATCATTACCTAATGCTTTTGTCAAAAATTGACATTAATGCAAATTCTCAAAATTCTGGGTTTTAACTCAAAACCAGTTTTAGATATTTTTCTCAATCTTTTTCCCCCACATGTTTTGATTGATGCAAAAAGTATTTTGGCCAAGTCTCAATTTAATCGGATGTACTGGGACTTTTAATGCAAAAGATGACATCGCTGGCAGGAGATCGCTGGCAGGAGAAAAGCAACTCTTTCAAACACCATCATCCAATGTGACACAAAAATTAGTTGTGTTAGGTTTTTTTTGCGCATTAAATCGGGTAAGTTAATATAACCTAATTTTAAGAATTTGTGACATTAAAATAGTGTAATTTCAGATGAGAAATGATATTTTTGTAGGACCCCTTGGTTCTTGCATTTTGGGATGAGTTTTGATTGCATATTAACCAGAGAAAGATGGCCCTTACAAAAAACAATATTTCTAGAAATTTATGGAATTAACAAATGAATTTCAAGAACGATCCTTTAGGATTAAAACAATAAAAAAAAAAATATTTTAAAACAACGATTTGTCGATATTCAATATGGACACAACACACCTATTTGCCAGGCTGCAATAATCAAATCAATGCAGTAGACAGTAAATGCTTCAAAACAGACATTGAGGTCTATGCCATCAATTGAACAGAAAACTTACTGTAGCATCTCCCTTCCTGGGTTTGCTCTGCTTCTTGGGGAAGAGGATGAGTTTGCTCCTGTATTCCTTCAGTCTCTGAACATTCTGCTGGAGTGACTCAACAGACTTATTCCTCCTCCTGTAGTCCACAGCAATACCAATGGTAAGTGCCATTCTCTTATTGATGCCAGCTTGCTGCAACATCAAATACCAATCGTTTAAGTATGCTGTCATTTTTCCATTTCTGATTATTTTGATGCAGTCAATATCGTCATTTGTATTAATAAAAGAAATGAAAGTAGATCTGGCTGATTAAGTTACAAAAATCCGAAGCTGGATCTTGCACCTGAACAATTTTACTGCTTCCAGTATTGTGGAAACTGAAATACAAAGGACTTTTCCTTTAAATATTTGTTGAGAACAGGTGGAACATATGATTTAAATAGTTACGAGGTACTACTATTGTGAACACAAACTGAAAAATTGTAAAACACTTTTTCATCATCACTGGTCTTTACCTTCAGCTCATCAAGTGTGAATCCCTTTCCAACTCTAAGTTTTGTATTGTATTTGAATGTTGGGCATCGGACAATGGGTCTTAGACATCCTGCAACTGGACGAGGTGCGATTCTGTGAGCTTTCTTGACACGAGTCTCGTGCCTCCTTTTCTTTCTCATGGGCTGGTTGAACCATGTCCTCACCATACGCTGCCAATCCTTGTGGAAATGCCCATTCGGCACCACATTTGCTCTTTTTGGGGCCATGGCTACAACAAAATACGATTCCCATGAAAAGAATAAGGGACTCCATTTAACCAACATATCAAATACTTATCCATCACAGATAAAAAAAAAAAACATACTAATTTTATGGTCACATTTTGTCTTACTTTTCCCACCCTCCTGACACCAGTCATTTTGACAGACAGATATATGATGTATAGGGTCAGAGCATATTTAGGAAATTATGGAATTTACGGACACAATCACAGTACACACCAGATGTTAATTGTTAGGATTATATCAAAAAGTTCTTTAACATAATAACGGAAATAATCCGGTGTGACAAAACATTAAAGTTATATACAGTATAGCTTCATTTTATTTTTGGACAAATGCCAGGAGATACTTATTGATTTTATTCATCAAGAATGATTTAAATATGCTCCACCGCCAACAGGCATAAATGATACTCATCATTTTAACAATTATTGGTGTTGAATCGTGTATATCTATATGTCTAATTAACACAAAGCATAATATAAAATAATTTGTTATGCTTTTAGTTCATGCGCAATCAGTACTTCATTCCATATAGGACATAGTGCCACAGATTTTTTTCGGGATACAATTAATTACTTAAATTTACTTTTAATCTTTTTATCTTGAAACTTTTCAAACCTTTCAATGGGAACTTTTGCAACGGAAGAAAAATACTAAATCGTCTACTCCTGTTTTTGATAGAGAAAAAACACTATTTGTCAGCGGTAGAGCATGTTTATGATGTATTTGAATATTATACCTTTCGTATATACAATATATTCCCTGGTCTTTAAAATGCTAAATTGAAATAATTAAATTTTCAGACAAATTCTCATGTGTGGTCCGACTCGCACATCACTCTAGAGACCTATCAAGATATCGTAAAATGTTGGGAGGGGGGGTAAAGTTACAGGTTTCTTATAAAGTAACTTAAATGTTTCAGCAGTTTTACAGATTCTAACATGATATTTCACTTAGTTTCATAGATATTCTGATATTGAAGACAGCAGAAAACTTAACTATCACTTGGTTTAGACATAAAATGTTCGTCCAAATTACTTTTATTTACAATTTGTAGCATGAACAACATCGTAACTTTCCCTAATTCATCGCTGATAAAATACAACATCTATCATTATGAATCGAAAAATATTAATGACTTGATGTGAAAATAACACCTAAAAAGACTTTAAAGTGTTTATCACACACAAAATATCAAAGATTGGCCGTGTATAAGAGGATTTATTTTGGATGTCAAGCGGTAACATACCGTCACAGAATGGCCGATATTGAAAAGGAAGTACAAAAGAGTTCCAACGGAAGTTGACACTGCTCAAGCGCTGCACAGTACACAGTTATTATCACCAGGTAATAAGGTAATATTTTACACAGTTTTATTGGATTTTAGTAATATCTCTGATAACTAGCTAGTATATTAACGAAAGTTTAATTTAGAGAAAATAAAACGGTCAATTAATTGATTGGAATTTTGCGTCTACCATCAATCGTACTTTCAGATTCACCTGCGTCGTCTGCTAAGTGCTTGCAACACACGAAGGGACTTGCTCAGCATGGTCATTTTAGTTCATGTGAATGACGCCAATGGCTAAGTTCACATTATAATCATGCATCGTGTTTAATTAAGAAAGAGGAGCTCATGATCTACATGCACTATTATCTATGCAACTATACACTGCACTCATACAATGGCAGCTTGGTGTGTAACCTCTTTATTAACCCCAATACACGACAGACAATAAATCAATTGAAACTTACTATATAAATTCATACACATCAACATATCATTTCTTATGATGTACAGTAGGCCTATACTATCCGACTATACTTCAGGAAGTGGCAAACTACCTGTATCCTGTTTGTGGAGTTGATCTCCTTTTCAACATCACAGTATTTTGTTCAGAGAACTTTTTTATTGTAAGTACTGTCCAATAACAGATATGCATTATTTTCGAATAGTAATATATATAAATATTATGCTTTTTGACTTTATGGGAACTTTTTACATGAAATGTAGATTTGCTATACGTTACGCCTAACATCTGATGATCACTGACCAAGTCCTAGAACGAATATAGATATGTACCCGGCCTATTATGCTTTTCAGCTGGGTACGAAATGGTCCCTATATGTCTTAGTGGAGCACTGCCACAGAAAATCACTCTGGCAAATTTTTATCTACCAGATACTTTTTGCTAGATTTCCATTTTTTATGTGTATACATGCATTTATATATTATTTTTGTCATAAACAAATATAACGACCATTCTACCATATCTACTGTACCGTCACAAAATATCAAGTTCATAATTAATATACTTGCCGTATAATTTTCCTTCGAAAAGACCTTCATATTTATATGTGAAAAATATAAGGTTTCACTGTGAATTTGATATTTTATATTGTTCAGTTTAATTGCCTAGTAGGTAAGTGATATAAACAAGTATGATAAAATACATCCAAATGTTTTAATAATGGTTTGCATAATCATTACTTTGCTCCATTAGCAGAAATAGGCACCAATTTTAGCTCTAAAGACGACACCATTATCTGTCAAAAGTCTTTTCAGCTGCAATATTGCAGCTAACCAAGTCCATCCTTGATATACTCAGGGGTTACTTTCTATATCGTTATATCTATTATCTTATAGTTTTGATGTACATTAAAGGGCCAAATTACCTACTGAACTCATCTAATTGTCGCATAGAGTCTTCAGAGCCTCCAGTTTTGTTATGACATATTCCTGGGCTTGCAATAACTTTCCAGTTTGCATAGCAAAAGTTGCGGAATCTAGTCGCTTTTTGTCCGCCGTTGTACTTCGTGCGTCTTATGTCAGTAAACAATTTACATTTTCGACTTCTTCTCCAAAACTGTTGAAGCAATTTCAATGAAATTATGTACAAACCTTCTAAGGCATAAGGCCATTCAAAATTGTGGATTATATGGTCCCCAACCCCCAGGGGGCTCTGGGAGGAGCCAAAAGGGGTAAAATTGACGAAAATTTTAAAAATCTTCTTCTCTACTCACAGATGTGGTCATCCTCGATACTCCAGGGCTTCCGATCACTTACGATCTCTACACCCCTGGACTATCTCATAGTGAAATTGAAGGCAGCTCAGCGGAAAACATTTGACCAATCACAGGCTAGCAAATATTTCATTTGAAGACTACAGAGAGAGCGACTCCTAACATCAAAGGCACAGAGTCAATCACAGTGTACCGTTATACGGCTCTTTTGATGTACATCAAATGACTAAGTTACCTGTTCTATTATGTTGCCTCCAGTTTCACTATGAGATAGTCCAGGGGTGTAGAGATCGTAAGTGATCGGAACCCCTGGAATATCGAGGATGAGATGTGGTAGAATCAAATACTCTTCATAGATAGAAAGGTCTTAAGGTCCTTTACAAAAATTGTGAATTATATGACCCTGGGGTCTCTCGTTTCCCCCTTGGGAGGGGGTTAAGTTTACTATAGTTCATATAGGGAAAACACATTTTTGAGCATTATTTGGTCATTTGTTATAGGAAATAAGTCAAATGTTGTCAGAATTATCAGTATTAGATGGCCATTGAATCCTATTAACACATTTTCTATGACTGACCCCCAGGGGCCTTTTAAAATTTGTGGTGGGGTCAAAAGGGGTCAAATAGGCTAAAACTTCAAAAATCTTCTCCTGAAATTCTGGTAATGGTACAATCAATTACTCTTCATAGATAGAAAGATCTTAAGGTCCTTTACAAAAATTGTGAATTATATGACCCTGGGGTCTCACGTTTCCCCCCTTGGGAGGGGGTAAAGTTTATTATAGTTTATATAGGGAAAACACATTTTTGAGCATTTTTTGCTCAATTTTCATAGGAAAGAGTCAAACTTGTTTAAATTATTAGCCTGAGATAGCATTTTAACATCATATCCATATTGGTCCTGGCTGACCCCTGGGGGCAGAGGGGCATGGCCAAAAAAGGTCAAATAGGCTAAAATTTCAAAAATCTTCTTCTAAAATTCTTGAAATGGTAGAATCAAATACACTTTATAGATGAAAAGGTCTTAAGGTGTTTTATAAAAATTGTGAATTATATGACCCTGGGTCTCACGTTTCCCCCTGGGGAGGGTGTAAAGTTTACTATAGTTTATATTGGGAAAACACATTTATGAGCATTTTTTGCTCAATTTTAATGAGTCAAAGTTAATTAGAATTATTAACCTGAGATAGCATTTTAACATCCATATTGGTCCTCGATGACCCCCTGGGGGACCAGAAAGACTGGACCAAACAAGGCCAAAATGACTAAATTTTCAAAAAATTCTTTAATTCTTCTAAGTTCACAGGTTTGATGGAAGCAAAAATAATCACTGACCAACTGCAAGGCCCAGTATATAGTGTTGATATGTCTTTTATTTGTTTCATTATTTGTTTCATTATATATTCAAACTCAGGTGACCGTTAAGGCCCACTGGCCTCTTGTTTTCTCTTTAGCAAATAAGAATTTCTTTAGCAAATTGTGCATTCACAGCATTTCATAATGAAAAACATTAAATAACGAAGAAGCATCAAATAATTATTTTATGCATCAATTAGAAAGTGCACAAATACAAAAGATCCCGATCATTCATTAAACCATACTCTGTTGTGCGTATTGTAACTTTACATCCCTTCAACATTAAAATATATATGGTACAGTAACTGATTTAGATTTGCTATGAAAGTAATGCGACTGATAAAAATGATGTTTGAAGCTTATGTCCGTGCGATTGGATATCAGGTGTGTGAAGAAAAACTTAAGCATTTTTTTGCGAACTAGGATGAATTTATTTTAGCAATTAGCCAGGTCGATTTGTTAATAACTAAAATGCAAATGGGTAGCGTGAGCCCAGATATAGACAGTGATGGTACCATAACCTCTGGAGTATAGAGGATAGACCAAGTCATACATATGTCTTAGACAAAATAAAAAAATATATTGGTACTTGTTTCCGGTAACACCCTTTCAAAATGAAGTGTTGGTAGGTAGGGATTTTTTTTTTTAATATAGATCTATTCTATTCTTCCCAGTTTCTTGCACTGAAAAACTGAAATAGACTTTCTTCAACCTTATATAAAACATGGATTCAAATCCCATGGGAGTATTGGTGTCTTAAATTTATAGAATTTGTACCAAAATTCCTGTGCCAGTATCCCCAGTCCGTCTCCGAGCCCTTTATTATCATTACCTTTATTATTGTTAACTTTCCGGATATGAAATCACATTGTTTTGTATTTAGTCTTGCTCGGCCTCTTCTGGCCTTCTCGCCCATGAAGTAAACACGTGCGTTTTGACTAATCCATGTTTGGACTTACTGGTGTTATATTACTGTAAAGGTTTATATTCACCCTGGCGTGGTGGCAGCGACGAAACGAACTTTCACGCCAACTCTGTATAAACACTAGACTTGTCAACTCCGCTTGTATAAAAGCATACAGGAAATAAAACATGACGTTGTCACATCGTGCTCTGAAACAGTGGAGCCTCACAAAGGAGGAGACTGTGAATTCCTTTGAAAATTGGAAACAAAATTTACTTTACACATTGTTGTTAGACTCTAAGTTCGACCCATTTTAAGTTTCTGGGGTCACGTGGGAGGTCAAATCTAAAAACTCGCCTCACAGGGGCTTCGTTGATGATGTAGGTGATGGCGGTGTTACAAAAAAAACAGAAAGTTGCCACATTGGAACTCATGCTCGGCCCAATCGCAAACTATTGTCCCCTCATATCAAGAAATTCGATCGTCAAATCGTCCACATCTATAGACCAAATATGGCAGTCTATCAGGTTACACTTTGGATTCCAAACAACAGGTGCACTTTTGATTGACTTTAGTTCTATTCAACTTGAACCAGGTGAAAGACCTGAGGATTTGTATCAACGGCTTGTCACGTTCGTCGACGATAATTTACTTTGTCAAGGTATGGGTATCTCTCATCACGGCCAGCCTCTAGATGAAGATGAGGAATTGTCTCCGACATTAGAAAATCTTGTCGTGTTAACATGGTTACGACTCGTTCACTCAGCTTAACCTCTTGAAACAAATATACGGTACCAAACTCCGATCTCGCACTCTCACTTCAATCAAACCTGAAATTTCAAAGGCACTCTCTTCATTACTAGAAGAACTCCAAGCGTCTGATGATGCTAAGGTCATGAGAGCTGCCGTCAGTCGTTTTCCTAATCAACCACGCAAAACTTCCTACGAGTGTAGCACATGGTCAAATAATACATGTCCTACCAAAGTTTGATGTCTATGCAAAACCGCCGGCAGACCTGACAATCATTTCCTCAGCAAATGTGCTTTCTTGCCCATTGAAGATAGACATTACCTCGTAAAAGCTAGGCAGATAACTGGAATATCCGATGTCAATTCTGACGACGAGCTAGATACTGTCAGTGAGATAAACGACCACTCGCAACCGGTAGCGACAGGAAACCCAAGTGCAAATATAAATAGGGTGAGAGTTGCCCAATCACCATATATAGACGCATTCAATGCGCATCACCCTGTTCGCTTAACTGTACATAGCGGCGCGACAGGCAACATGATCCGTACATCGGTCGCCAAGGATCTTTTGCGAGTTACCTGTAGCTCTCAATCTGCTATAGCCATGCTGACAGATCCTCGTCACTAACAATTGTCGGCGAGACACAAACAGTGTTCACTCATGACACAAACTACACCTCGACGCTCTTGTCGTTGAAAACCTTGGTACAGACATTTTGGCGGGAATTCCATTCATGGAACAAAATGACATTTCCATTCGTCCTGTGAAGCGCCAAATTCTCATCGACGACACAGTTTTGTGCAGTTACGGTTCGATACCGAACCCCGGAGACCGTCATGAGAGTGCATGTCCTTAGGGCACCTGAACGGTCAACAATTTGGCCAGGTCAGTTCCTTGAAATGGACATTCCGAATGATCTGTTGAGTCAGTGTCGGGTTGTTTCTATTGAGTCACATGACAGTCAATCCGCCAATTGTGGCCTCCGCCTTCATTGCTCACGTGTGTGTCCGGTAAAATCCGCATTCCTAACTTAACGCAGGAGCCTCAGGTTCTTAAAAGGAGTGAGCATTTCTGTAAGGTATGCGCGACATACATTCCAGAAGCGGAGTCGATCGGAGAACAATACACCAATCCCTGTAAACTAAAACAGCCTGACAGTAACCATTCAAAGACTGTAACTGTGGCCCCAGACAACATTCTTCATAAAGATACTAGGCAGGGCTTTTTGAATATCCTTCACAAGTATGATAGTGTTTTCGACTCAAATTTTTTCTGATTACAATGGTGCCGTTGATCCGTTCAAAGCTAAAGTCAACATGGGGCCCGTCTTACCTCCACAAAGGAAAGGTCGCCTTCCGCAATATGGTAAAAGTCAGCTGAACTATCTTCAAGACAAATTTGATGAACTTGAACAGCTTGGTGTATTTCGAAAACCCAAAGATGTCAATGTGTCTGTGGAATACCTAAACCCTCCTTCCTAGTCAAGAAACCTAACGGTGGTTTCAGACTGATCACAGCATTCGCTGATGTCGGTAGGTACAGTAAACCTCAACCGTCACTCATGCCGTACGTTAACTCAACACTTCGTCAAATTGCTCAATGGAAATTCCTCGCCATGACAGATCTCACAAAGGCTTTCTATCAGATCCTGTTGAGCAAGGACTCTATGAAGTTTTGCGCTGTCGTAACTCCTTTCCGAGGCGTTTGCGTATATGCTCGATTAGCGATCGGCATGCCCGGTTCTGAAACCTCACTTGAGGAACTAATGTGCCATGTGCTAGGCGATTTGGTCCAAGAGGGCATCATCGCGAAACTCGCCGATGACTTATATTGTGGAGGAAACACGCCTGATGAGCTTTTGAAAAACTTTGAACACGCAACAAAACAGTCTGTATTAAATGCTAGTAAAACAACAATCGCTCCCAGGCAAACAAACATACTTGGCTGGGTGTGGCGGTCAGGATCGTTACAAGCCTTACCTCATCGCGCCGCTACACTGTCGACATGTAGTGCCCCACCTACGGTTTCAGCATTACGCTCATTTATAGGTGCCTACAAAGTACTTTCTCGTGTCATAAAAAACAGCGTAATAAAAAACTTTCGTAGCCCCGTTAGATGATGTTGTCGCTGGACGAGATTCCCAAGATAAAATTCAGTGGACCGATGGTCTCCACAAAGCATTCAGTGCCGCGCAACACGCTCTACTGTCCAACCGTTCTATAGTAGTTCCTCAACCCTCTGATACATTGTGGATCGTCACCGATGGAGCAAGCACAAATCACGGTTTAGGAGCAACGCTGTACGTTTCTCGGGATAACACCACGCATTTAGCAGGTTTCTTCAGCGCGAAGCTCTGCTGTTGCAAGTGACGTGGCTCCCCTGTGAAATTGAAGCCCTATCGATCGCCGCCGCTATAAGCATTTCAGTCCTTACAGAATCCAATCGGTCAACAAGACTTGTGTTAACGGACAGTAAGCCCTGTAAACTTACCGTTCACTAGCAGAGGTGCATGGAATGCCATTCAAGCTGAATGCCCCGACCTGCATCGTGCCAACGCTCATCTCCGCCAAGGAAAGCGACCTTCAAAAAAACTGATAGGCATCCGAAATGTTAAACGATACATTTAGGTAGCTTCCATCGCGAAAGATGGCCTCATGGTCGTGAATCGTACAGATCCCCTTCACCCAACTCGAGAATGTATCATTGTGCCCAGAAGTGTTCTAGACGGTCTATTGACTTTTCTGCATCTCAAATTAGACCATCCAACAGCCCATCAGTTAAAAACTGTCGTACACTGTAGCTTTTACGCGTTGGACATGGACAAAGCTATTGAACATGTGTCGCTCTCTTGTCATCAATGCTCAGCACTACGCTCTACGGAACTATTGTTCCACAAGACTCGTCCGACCCTCCTGAAACAGTTGGTTCAAGTTTAGCGGCAGACATCATTAAACGCGAGCGTCAACTGTTTTGTGTTTAGTTTTGCTCGGCCTCTTCCAGCCTCCTCCCCCATGAAGTAAATACGTGTGTTTTGACTAATCCATGTTTGGACTTACTGGTGTTGTATTAAAGGTTTATATTCACCCTGGCGCTGATTTTGTGCAAAACCCCCAAAAATTAAGGTTGTTATTTGTTTGCTTGAGGGCAAAACTGATAAAAAGTTTTTAAGTAGGCACTGATTTTATAGGGTTGGTTGAGTTATTGGAAACCTGTGGTTGTCATGTTTCGTCCGTCGTCATCCGCCATGCGCCGTGCGCCATGCACCGTGCTTCGTCCGTCGTGCGTTAACTTTTCATATTTTGAACTTCTTCTCAAATTTTACCAGTGCAATTTAGCTGAAACTTACAAGAAATGATCCTGACATGGTCCCGACAAAGTGTTGTTATTTTTCGGGT
This sequence comes from Argopecten irradians, assembly GCF_041381155.1. Classification (NCBI taxonomy): domain Eukaryota; kingdom Metazoa; phylum Mollusca; class Bivalvia; order Pectinida; family Pectinidae; genus Argopecten; species Argopecten irradians. The sequence continues at coordinate 40,745,674 of NC_091135.1, read as the reverse complement.
CGATCAAAAATCAAAGATGGCCGCCACAGCCGCCATCTTGAAAACACATTTTGAACTTCTTCTCTAGTTCTACCGGTGCGATTTGGCTCAAACTGGCATGAAATGATCCTGACATGGTCCCGACTAAGTATTGTTATTTTTCGGGTTGATCTGAAATCCTAGATGGCCGCCACAGCCACCATCTCGATAACACATTTTTAACTTCGCAAATTCTACCGGTGCTATTTGGCTGAAACTTGTATGAAATAATCCTGCCATGGTCCCGACAAAGTGTTGTTATTTTTTTGAGTCGATCCGAAATCAAGATGACCACCACAGCCGCCATCTTGAAAACATATTTTGAACGTCTTCTCTAGTTCTACCGGTGTGATTTGGCTGAAACTTGCATGAAATGATGCTGACATGATCCCGACAAAGTGTTGTTATTTTTCGGGTCGATCTGAAATCCAAGATGGCCACCACAGCCGCCATCTTGAAACGCATTTTGAACTTCTTCTCAAGCTCTACCGGTGCGATTTGGCTCAAACTTGCATGAAATGATACTGACATGGTCCCAACAATGGGTTGTTATTTTTCAGGTTGATCCGAAATCCAAGATGGCCGCCACAGCCGCCATCTTGAAAACACATTTTGAACTTCTTCTCAAGTTCTTCCGGTGCAATTTGGCTAAAACTTTCATGAATTGATTCTGACATGGTCCTGACAAAGTGTTGTTATTTTTCGGGTCGATCAAAAATCTAAGATGGCTGCCACAGCCGCCATCTTGAAAACACATTTTAAACTTCTTCTCAAGTTCTACCGGTGCGATTTGGCTGAAACTAGCATGAAATGATCCTGACATGGTCCCAACAAAGAGTTGTTACATTTCTGGTTGATCCCAAATCGAAGATAACTACCATGACACTATATCTAATTCATTTCCTATATGATTATTGCCAAGGTAGTCAGATGACTGTTTAGGCCCTTGAGCCTCTTGTTTGAATATTGAGGTTAATGGCTTTGCTATGGTGCCCTTTGTTTCTTAAAGAAGTTTTGAGTGAATTCCGTCCTGACCAGGTGATTTATTTGGTTTTTAGGTCACCTGAGATGAAGTCTCAAGTGACCTATTCTAATCGCCTTTTGTCCGTCGTGCGTCTTGCGTCGTCTGTTGTATGGCGATAAACAATTTACTTTTTCGACTTCTTCTCCAAAACCACTGAACCAAAATTGTTGAAATTTTGCAGAAACCTTCCATAGCCAAAGGTTCCATAGCCAAAGGTCAACCAAATTTGTGAATTATACGGTCTCAGGCCCCCAGTGGCCTGAGGGGTGGGGCCAAAAGGGGGTCAAATAGGCTAAAACTTTAAAAATCTTCTTCTGAAATTCCAGAGAAGGTAGAATCAAATACTCTTCATAGATTGGAAGGTCCTTTACAAAAATTGTGAATTATTTGACCCTGGGGTCTTGCGTTCTCCCCCTGGGGAGGGGGTCAAGTTTACTATAGTTTATATAGGGAAAAGACATTTTTGAGCATTATTTGGTCATTCTAAAAGTAAATGAGTCAAACTTTGTTAGAATTATTAGTATGAGATGGCCATTGAATCCTATTAACAATTTTTCCACGACTGACCCCCAGGAGCCTGAGGGGTGGGGCCAAAAGGGGTCAAATAGGCTAAAACTTCAAAAATCTTCTTCTGAAATTCCAGAAATGGTAGAATCAAATACTCTTCATAGATTGGAGGGTCTTGAGGTCCTTTACAAAAATTGTGAATTATTTGACCCTGGGGTCTTGCGTTCTCCCCCTGGGGAGGGGGTCAAGTTTACTATAGTTTATATAGGGAAAAGACATTTTTGAGCATTATTTGGTCATTCTAAAAGTAAATGAGTCAAACTTTGTTAGAATTATTAGCCTAAGATGGTATTTTAACATCATATCCATATTGGTCCTTGCCATCCCCCAGGGGCCAGAGGGCGGGGCCAAAATTGATCAAAATAGCTAAAATTTTAAAAGTCTCCTTCTGAATTCACAAATTTGATGGAACCAAGTATTCTTCATAGATTGTAAGGTCTTTTTAAGGCCCTTTACAAAAATTGTGAATTTCATGGCCCTGGCATCTCGGACTTTACCCTGGGGAGGGGGTCAAATTTACTATAGTTTATTATTTGCTTTGTTTTCATAGGATATTAGTCAAACTGGGTTAGAATTATTAGCCTGAGAAAGCATTTTAACATCATATCCATATTGGCCCAGGCCGACCCCCAGGGGCCAGAGGGATGGGGCCAAAAGGGGTCAAATTGGCTGCCGACCCCCAGGGGCCAGAGGGGTGGAGCCAAAAGGGGCCAAATTGGCTAACTTTTCAAAAATCTTTCTTCTGAATTCACAGATTCGATGGAACCAAATATTCTTCATAAATTGAAAGGTCTTAAGGCCCTTTACAAAATGTGTGAATTTCATGGCCCCAGTGGGATCTCAGATTTTCCCCTGGAGAGGGAGTCAAATTTACTATAATTTATGTAGGAAAACACATTTATGAACATTATTTGCTTAGTTTTAATAGGAAATTAGTCAAACTGGTTTAGAATTATTAGCCTGAAATTGAATTTTAACACCATATCTATTTTGGTCATGGCTGACCCCCAGGGACCAGAGGGGGGGGGGAGGGGGGAGTACAAATTGGGTCAAAATGGCTAAAATTTCAAAAATCTTCTTCTGAATTCACAGGTTTGATAGAACCAAATGATCTTCATAGATTAAAAAGTGAAAATATAAAATCACTGACACTGACTGACTTCTAGTTTGGTTTTGTTGTTTAACATTTGCACAGCAAATTGGAATTTAAAGCATAAGGTTTGGTAACATAATACACTAACTATCAAAAATAAAATAGAAAATAAAAATACTAATACGAAGGTTTAACTTTAAAGTTAATTCTAATTGGTAAATACATTTACAGATTTAAACCAGCACTCAGGTGACTGTCAAGGCCTCTTGGGGCTCTTGTTATTTATTATTATTATTAGATAGTGCCTCCAGTACTATTTCCTCCGTGATTTCAAAGTTTACCAGTGGAGTTATTATATTCCTCATAGGTAACGGGGGTAGATGGGTATTTCTGTCTTCCACAAATACACTGACAAAAAATTTGTTCATAACTTCGGCTATTTCTTATTCATCTGTAAGGTCTTCACTTGGGTAAGTGACTCTTGTGATGGTAGATTTTGTTTTTGTTTTTGATCTTATATAATTCCGGATTCCAGGTATATATAAATACAGTGTTTCAGATACTAGCTTGCATGAACTCGTATTTACATATCATTATTAGTAAATTACACACAGAAAATATTTGAATTTGCGCCAATAACATAAACAAAATTAGAATTAATAGTTGCGTCATTCTTGACTCACACTGACATTTTACATATAAGCCTATCATTACCAAGCTATTACTTATATTAACTATTATACTATTTATTATTACTTTAGCTAATACTATTGGGACCAATTACTTTTGATCTCATAAAGTCCTTTTCTGACTCTTTGAAACTTGAGAGTCTTTCTAGTTCTAGTATCGTTCTGATGCAATTAATTGTTATATAACTATTATTATGGTCTTTACTCAAAATGTGTTTATTTTACACTCATAAAAAAGTTATATTCAAAAGTTACAAAGGACACAAGCATGTGACTTTAAAAAAACACTGGTTTGTTTCAATTTTTTGGGGGATTTTATCAGCCTTGCTTACCTCAGGTATGATGAGACTGGATACCACAGGTAATCTGATATGTATTGTCTCTATGCTGACTTACTGGAATTATCGCTGAGGTACACAATATGAAGGCTGAGTCTGTATCTTTATCGTTGGTTCTAAAGTTTGGCTCTATTTTGTGTATTGATATTATTGTTTCCTTCGAAATTTATTCATAAAGTATTTAGATTGAAATAGCTAAAGCAATATCTGTAAATTTAGAAACTTCACTGTCAGGTCAAGTTTCTTTAATAGTTATAGTACTGGAAGTGCATTGGCGTCTTGAATTTAATCATCAGTTGATATGGTAAATTCTCTTTGAAGCAAAATATACAATCTGTATATAAGTAAGTATCTTACTGAAATTTACATTTGATCTGAAAGGAAATTATGCACAGCTGATCAATCTATGGTTTTTTAAGATTACAGATTAAACTAATACATGAAACAGCAGCTGTGATGTACTTGTTTCCTCAATAAACTGTATAGACCAGTCACACTCACAGGGACCTGAGTATTAGGATAGTAATGGCTATGTTATAGAGGATGACCAATCACTTGCTGAAAACACTTTCTTGGCATCCAAAATGTCTAATTTCAACATGATTTAAACTTTGTGTAAAAATCACTTAGCTTTGGAGACAATTTAATTCTTGGTTCTTTGAATGATCTCCATAGACTTTCAGGTATAAAGTGTGACCTAAAGGACCAAATCTTTGCAATATTCCAGTATTTATGGTCTGGGGAATTGTATAAAATTCGTAAAGAATAAGAGTATCTATGCAGACAAGTTTGACTGTGATAGCCATTTCTTGTAAATGATGAAAAAATAAACAGGAATATTTTCTCTGTGATGTTAATATTTGGAAATATACATTTTTGGAATATAAATTTATGCTTATTCATTTCACTCCTCCCTCATCTCCTTGTCCTTTCTCCTATTTATGTATTTACAGTGGCTTAATTCAGTATCTGAATTTATTTAGCTAGCTACAAAAACAAAACAAACAAAAAACCCCAGTAAAATCAGTATAAATTTGTATGGACTTTTATACATGTAAAAATTGTAACTTAATTTGCAAATCCCTGTGTTGCAAATCAGGATTGTTATAAATGTTATTACATGTTGGATTTGTGGCTAAAATGCAGAGTGAGTATGTACAATTAAGTGATGAAATTACCTTATTAATAAGAATATTTATTAATAATAATATCTCACCAAATGAAAGGTGAGGGTGGGGGAGCATGCATTCATTTTAGTTTTGTACAATGTAATAGCTGCCTAGAGTACCAAAAATATTTAGTTTTTCCTCATTTTTTTTCACAGAGTACATGTATCTGTTTTCCAGTTATGAAGTGAGGATAACTGAACTAGAACGACTTCAATATGAACAATAACGAGATAACAATAATACATTTCAATGATGTGTACAACATTGAGCCCCAGAAGGATGAACCCCAGGGAGGAGCAGCGAGGCTGGCAGCATATGTACGGAAGTGCGAGGCACAACATCTTAATCCACTAGTCATATTTAGTGGAGATGTTTTGAACCCATCATTATGTAAGTATTAATTGAAAAACTAAGGAAATGACTACACATTTACATGTGACAGATGACCATCCAGTGATTTTTTTTTTAGGTACATTTGGGGCCGAATAAACGCCCCTTCTCCTAGAGAAATTTTGCTGTATTTTTCCAATTTCATTTAAATATTTTCCCAAATAAATAAAAACTCTCAAAAATATATATACAGTATAACTTGTCTAAACCGGATGTGAACGGGACCAGTCTATTTGTTCGGTTTATACAGGTGTCCCGTTTATAGAGGATAGTACATTATCACAATATGTTCACATGGAAATCATCAGAAGAATTTTTTATTACAGCACAAACATTTATTCTCACATGTGTACATGGTAGAACACAGAATTCCATCCTACGTTTTCTTGGTTTCTGAGGTGTACATGTATGATCCATTTCTCTCAGTGTGCTACATTCAAATGAACTCTCAGAAGTTATGTGTATGCTTTATGGTTAGAATTGACCGTGAAAAGTATTTACAAATACAGTGTACATGTAATAAAACTGTTGAATGAAAAGTGAAAAGTTGTCACTATCTAGCACTTAGTATATACCAGTACAGGTAAATCCCCTAAGGCGCCTCATGATCAGTCCCATGTTGTGAAAACATTGCTGCCGGTTTGCCCAAGTTAATTTTACAAAGAAAGGTAAAGTAACATTACCTAGACAGTTCCGGTTTTCAGAGTAGACAGGTTCCGGATTATGCAGGTTTTGGGTACTATAGTTTATTAAGAAATTTGCCGGGACCAAAAAAATTAATCGGTATAGACAAGTTTCCGGTTTATACAGGGTTCGGTTCAGACAAGTTATACTGTATTTCAAGAAAAAACTATGTAACTTTCTTCCAATTCAAAAGGTACAGGCCCCTGAAATTATTGAGTATGAAAATCACTGCCATCATGGAATTGAAAAATTGAATCTTGTTACGTGTAAAGAAATTATGTACTGAAGGGATCTTCTTCAAGTTCCGTGTGTAGATTGGCTGGTCCGCTGGACATTGATATTAATTTACTAAAAAAAAAATTCATTGGTAAAAATTGGTTAAATATGACGAAAAGCTATTTATATATCTATTGCAGTAAGTATATTTATGAAGGGAGAACAAATGATTCCTGTACTCAATGCCATAGGAGTTCACTGTGCAGTATACGGCAACCATGATTTCGGTAAGAGTTTAACCTGGAAACATTTTCCTTTGGTTTCAATGCCTGTAGCTTGATTTTACTGATATATATGAACTAAATACAAATATTAAAGCTAATATAGTTTAGATAACCTGAAAATATAGAATATAGTTGCATAATACATTGAATACAAGTAAGGACTTTCAATATATACAGAACAAATACTGAACTTTTATTTTGAAGTCATTTGTGATTTTGAAGCTATTGCACTTGTTATTGAGGTATATTTACAGTTTGCACTGACATGGACTCAATAACCATGCTTTCTAGTTATATCATTATCAGTGTATAATGATAGTACAACATGTGCGGTGATTCTATTGTTACGGGAATAGTCTCTGGTCATGACCCCACTTTTGGTGGGAACATAGGAATGACTGGATTCCAATCAGCTATTCAATCGAATTCGTTGACGATGACGAGAGAGGAAAAAATATGGGAATTTTAATAAAAAATATGCAATTGTTGCGAGAATAAATAATAATCAATTACGTGAAAAACTGTAATATAAGGAATAGATTTTTATTTTGTTGAGGTTATGAGGGTATAATGATAATGGAGAACGTATAAATTATGAAGCCGGTTACATAAAATTTACATGGGCTCCATTATCATTATACCCTCATAACCTCAACAAAATAAAAATCTATTCCTTAAACATTTTATTCAAGATTGTATAAACTTTCATATCCATCAATTCTGTCATTATACAAGAAAAAAATTTAAGAATTAAAGTATCTTTCTGGTGGATTTATCGAAGGATAAAGTTAAGTAGGGTATCAGTATATGGAATGGACCTCGAAGCGGTCCATGAAACAAATATCGATACCCTACTCAACTTTATCTTTCGATAAATCCACCAGAAAGATACTTTAATCCTTATATTTACAGTCTTAACTATTAATTTCATAGCTCAATATTTAACATATTTAGTGGTTATGACATTTATAAGATTAAAAGAAAATTATATCGTTTGGCTCTTGACAGGCATTTGGAACAGCCAATCGAAGTGGCGGATATTCCCGTCAATTTATAAATAAACATACAAATAAAATGAGTTACATCCGATGAAGTATATATCTGCGACTTTCCTGGTATGAAATTATAAGTAATTTGATTTTTCTAATGTTAAAAACTCCACAATGCAAATCAATTTGATTTTAGGCGTTTGCATAATGTGATTACCTACGCATACACAATTCATTACCTGGCAAGATATTTTTAAAACGTAGCTGTGACGCGGCGTCTGATTCAAACTGCCTGTGTGAAAGAGGTGTAACGAACAGAGAGTTTCTTCAACTTTGTGATCACTTGAGTTCTACTTTGATCAATTCACGTTTTAAATGACTTGAATACATGGATGTTATAATGGTTACATGCCATTATTTACCGATTTTAGAGATTTTCAAATGAATCGGATGTTGGCCGTCAAATTTAATTAAACAATTTTACGAATGAACATGCATCTGATATGTAATTATTTTCATCTTTAATATATTTTCATTGCATATTTTATCTTTTAAACACTTTTACAGTGACTTGTTCGATGTATAGGTAACTTTACAAAACTTGCGAGTAAAACTTACAATTTTCACATATGAATCACAACGTAATTATGCAAAAACATCGGCAGATTTTGGTTTTCATCCACAGAAAAGTCGCACTGATGTATAAGCCGCACTCCCGATTTTCAGGGAAAACTGTTGCGGCTTATACTCCGGAAAAACTGTACAAACACAGGTAGGCCCACACTATGTATGTTACAGATTACCGCTCTCAGAATGTTAGCATTAAAAGTTGTATCGTTGTTTCAAACACTTCAATAAATCCTACATATATCGATTATAAGTATTGTAAAAGCCACAACTGCAGGATCCAGTTTCATTAATATTTCGAATCATCCAAACGTGTGTAGGGCATATAAAGTATCCGGCGATCACCGTAGATAACAAACAGGACTTGTCAGTCCTGGGACTCCCCTGATCGAGCTGTATCGTCGTGCTAGTTTTGGTAAAACTTGTCCTACTCAAAGACTGTTTTTTTTTTTACATATCTTATCCATTTGCGTGCAACCAAATATGTTACAAATACAAATAGGATGTACATGTTTTAGCCAACAACACAGTGTTGCCACAGTGTTGCTGACACAAGATGTAAACATTGCGACGTCGTCGGAATGGTCAAAACTGTACATTGTACAACATAATACGCAACAGATGCGATACGGTAATAACATAAACAATGTAACTTTTCTATGTTTGTATTTATACACGTACATGTATGTGTTCAAAATTATTTTGATACATGTTCTTCGATGTACGATCGGTAGGCCTGCTGAAAACACTCATATATATTCATCTGTGTGGCTCCAAATTGCACGTGACATACTCAATTTATCGGGAAATAAAGTTGAGTAGCCTTTAGTGGTTGAAATCAATGGGGTTTATACTATCAATTCACCCCTGACTGTAAATGTTATGATATATGAGTATTGCATGTTTTATCTTCATTTGTGATAACACTTGAAATAACATTGCTTATTTCCAGTGATTGTTTAAGGTAGTAAAGTTTTCACATTCATATTGCATGAATGTCATAATATAGCTTTTTAAGTCATCTGACCCAAAGGGTCAGGATGACCTATTGTCATAATGCACTGTCCATCGTAGTGTGCCGTGTGCTGTCCACCGTCCGCCATGCGTAAACTTTTCATTCAAACGACTTCTTCTCAATAACCGAAAGGCAAAGGCTTGTAGCATGCTGGGATGAAGGTCTACCAAGTTTGTTCAAATGAATGACCTTGACCTTCATTCAAGGTCACAGGGGTCAAAAAAGGTTAAAATCTTCAAACAACTTCTTCTCAAGAACCAGAAAGCCCAGGATATTGATATTTGGCCTCTAGCATGCTGGGATAAAGGGCTACCAAGTATGTTCAAATGTTGACCTTGACCTTCATTTAAGGTCACAGGGATCAAATAGGCTAAAATCCTTTAAACAACTTCTTGTGAATAACTAAGAGGCCTAGAGACCTGATATTGGGCCTCTCACATGCTAGGATGAAGGGCTTTCAAGTTTGTTCAAATCAATGACCTTGATCTTCATTCGAGGTCAAAGGGGTCAAAAATAAAAAAATTTAAACAACTTCATCTCAATAACCAGAAGGCCCAGGGTACTGATATTGAGCGTGTAGCCTGCTGGGATAAAGGGCTTCCAAATTTGTTCAAATGAATGACCTTGGCCTTCATTCAAGGCCACAGGGGTCAAAAAGGCTAAAATCTGCAAACAACTTCTTCTCTAGAAGCAGAAAACCCAGGGTATTGATATTAGGCCTGTAGCATGCTGGGATGAAGTACTACCAAGTTTGTTCAAATGAATGACCTTGACCTTCATTCAAGGTCAGAGGGGTCAAAAAGGCTAAAATCTTCAAACGACTTCTTCTCTAGAAGCAAAAAGCCCAGGGTATTGATATTAGGCCTGTAGCATGCTGGGATGAAGTACTACCAAGTTTATTCAAATGAATGACCTTGACCTTCATTCAAGGTCACAGGGTTTAAAAATGCTAAAATCTTTAAATGACTTCTTCTCAATAATCAGAAGGCCCAGGGTACTGATATTGGGCATGAATCATGCTGGGATGAAGGGCTACCAATTTTGTTCAAATGAATGACCTTGACCTTCATTCAAGGTCAGAGGGGTCAAAAAGGCTAAAATCTTCAAACGACTTCTTCTCTAGAAGCAGAAAGCCCAGGGTAGTGATATTAGGCCTGTAGCATGCTGGGATGAAGTACTACCAAGTTTGTTCAAATGAATGACCTTGACCTTCATTCAAGGTCACAGGGTTCAAAAATCCTAAAATCTTTAAACAACTTCTTCTCAATAACCATGCAGAAGGCCCAGGGTACTGATATTGGGCATGTAGTATGCTGAGATGAAGGTCTACCAAGTTTGTTCAAATGAATGACCTTGACCTACATTCAAGGTCAGAGGGGTCAAAAGGCTAAAATCTTCAAACGACTTCTTCTCTACAAGCAGAAAGCCCTGGGTATTGATATTAGGCCTGTAGCATGCTGGGATGAAGTACTACCAAGTTTGTTCAAATGAATGACCTTGACCTTCATTTAAGGTCACAGGGATCAAATAGGCTAAAATCCTTTAAACAACTTCTTGTGAATAACTAAGAGGCCTAGAGACCTGATATTTGGCCCCTGACATGCTGGGATGAAGGGCTATTAAATTGGTTAAAATCAATGACCTTGATTATCATTCAAGGTCACAGGGGTCAAAAATGCTAAAATATGTTAACGACTTCTTCCTAATAACCAGTAGGCCCAGGGTACTGATATTGAGCATGTAGCATGCTGGGATAAAGGGCTTCCAAGTTTGTTCAAATGAATGACCTTGACCTTCATTCAAGGTCACAGGGATCGAATAGGCTAAAATCTTTAAACGACTTCTTCTCAAGAACCGGAAGGCCCAAGGGACTGATATTGGGCATGTAGCATGCAGGGATGAAGGGCTACCAAATTTGTTCAAATGAATGACATTGACCTTCATTTAAGGTCACCGGGATCGAATAGGCTAAAATCTTTAAACGACTTCTTCTCAAGAACCGGAAGGCCCAAGGTACTGATATCGGGCATGTAGTGAATAACTAAGAGGCCTAGATACCTTATATTGGGCCCCTGACATGCTGGGATGAAGAGCTTTTAAGTTTGTTCAAATCAATGACCTTGATCTTCATTCAAGGTCACAGGGGTCAAATAGGCTAAAATCTTTAAACGACTTCTTCTCAAGAACCAGAGTGCCTAGGGTACTGATATTGGGCATGTATCATGTTGGAATGAAAGGTTACCAAGTTTGTTCAAATGAATGACCTTGACCTTCATTCAAGGTCACAGGGGTCAAATAAGCTAAAATATTTACATGACTTCTTGTGAATAACTAAGAGGCCTAGAGACCAGATACTGGGCCCCTGACATGCTGATATGAAGGGCTACCAAGTTTGTTCAAATGAATGAACTTGATGTTCATTCAAGGTTACAGGGGTCAAAAAACTTAAATATTTAAACGACTTCTTCTCAATATCCAGAGTGCCCAGGGTACTGATATTGGGCATGTATCATGCTGGGATAAAGGGCTACCAAGTTTGTTCAAATGAATGATCTTGACCTTCATCCAAGGTCACAGGGGTCAAAAAGGCTAAAAAAAATTAAACGACTTCTTCTCAAGAACCAGAAGGCCCAGGGTACTGATATTGGGTCTGTAGCATGCTGGGATGAAGGGCTACCATATTTGTTTTAAAATAAATGACCTTGATCTTCATTCACAGGGGTCAAAAGGGCTTAAATATTTAAATGGCTATGTTGTATTGTGCCAATAGTCAGATGACCGTTAAGGCCCATGGGCCTCTTGTTAAATGATCATATATTATTGGAGAGCTTTCTTCTGAACTCTGAAATGTGAACTTGTTTATGTTTAAACTGAAAATAATTGCATGGTATGTGTATGGTGACCATGGAGATATTTTGAATGTTGCATTTTGTTTAAGATTTTGGAGTAGACCATTTAGAAAACTTTAGAAGACAGACTAACTTTCCATGGCTTATAAGTAATGTTACGGATAATCTCACTCAAGAGCCACTGGCGGAAGGAAAGGTTACTCACATGATGGAATGGAATGGATTTAAGGTACTACAATGCCCAATCTTTCCTTTGTCTGTTGAATGATAAGCATCTGGCATTACATTGAAAGAATATTGTAAATTCATATGGAAAATGTTTGCATTGCTAGTATCAAGCTTAAAATTCCTATGCCAAAGTAACTGCTCCATGCTAATGTTCATGATGTAATGCACAGAGAACAGTGGTAGTAAATATATCATTGACTATTGTAAATCGGCTTATTTCGCAAGGTTATGCCTAACAATCTTTCATGGCGAACTATGTATTGGCATTTTAGATTCATAAAAGATAAACCATAGATTAAATACATTCTTCCCTTATAAGTTGAAATGAAGGACAAATTCTTACAGGGATTTCTGATTTAGACAGGGATATCTCACTCTGAATTAATACTGTACCAATAAATACATTTCACTTGTCTGCATAAGGTAAGAATTTCTTAAGTGCCAGGCCAACAAAGTCTGTACACAAAGATTAATAAAGGGTCTCTATGCTTAGAACAGACCGATGCAGTTTGATCGTTTTGCTCACCAGTGTATTTAGAAAAATATTTTCCCATTACCCTAAAGTATCTGCAAAATCATTTTGTGAAGAATGTACTTACCCGGTATGTTAAAGTAAAAGACAAAAAGTTATACAGGCGGGTCTATAATTAATGTGTAAAAGTTAATATCTAGAAATTGATATTTAGAAATGATATATCTGCTAGGTACTCTGAAGCATTGACCATCAAGGGGGAAAAAAATCTTTTCTTTTTTTAGCTTTAAAATCCTACTCCTTCTTCATCCTTGGATGGATTTCATCCATATTTGGTGTAAAACATCATTGGGGGAGGACAATCATATCTTATATAAATGAGCCTGGTCCAACCTAGGGGCTGAGGGTTGGGGCCCCAAAAGGGCAAATGTTCTTAATTTTAGCTTTAAAATCCTACTCCTCCTTCATCCTTGGATGGATTTCATCCATATTTGGTGTGAAACATCATTGGGGAAGGACAATCATATTTTATATAAATGAGTCTGGTCCGACCCCTAGGGGCTGAGGGTTGGGGCCCCAAAAGGGCAAATTTTTCTTAGTTTTAGCTTTAAAATCCTACTCCTCCTTCATCCTTGGATGGATTTCATCCATATTTGGTGTGAAACATCATTGGGGAAGGACAATCATATTTTATATAAATTAGCCTGGTCCGACCCCTAGGGGCTAAAGGGTGGGGCCCCAAAAGGGCAACATTTTTTCCTGTTTTCAGGTTTCGGTCTCCAATCTCAATGAAAATTGATCTATAGGGGTTTTAATTGATGCCGATCAACACGCAAACATTTTGTAAAGATTATGGTATTCCTAGATGGCCGCTGGCCCACTTCCTGTTTCCAGGTTTCGGTCACTGATCTCAATGAAAATTGGTCTATAGGGGTTTTAATTGATTCAGAAGGGGAAACTTTAGGTGAGGACAATCATATTTTATAAAGGACCAAGGTAAGACCCATGGGGATAGTACGGCGGAGGTCCAAAATGGGAGCTTTGCTGAAATTCGGCTTTAAAATCTGACTCCTCTTTATATTAATCCTTGAATGGGTTACAACCATATATGGATGAAGGGCTACCAAGTTTGTTCAACAAATGACATTTACCTATTTCAGAAACTTACATATTCAACTAAGGAGTTCCTTATATTGTTTATATTAATCGTTAACCAATACTTTATACTGTGACTTTGTTGTTTTGTGCCATGAGCCAGATGACCGTTAAGGCCCATGGGCCTCTTGTTACCAAAATATTAGAGCTGACTTTTTTGCAGTTTATTGCATGGTATCTGTGCATATGTATGACTATATTACCTTTGAGCTTCTTTTCATGAGATTTGCTTCACTTGGTTTTCAAAATATGGCAAAATGTCAGATTGAAACAAAAAAAAAAGTTGGGGCAGGAGGGTGGGTGCCCAACAGAAAATTGAAAGTCAATCTTTAAGGAAATAAACACCAAACTTGTATTACTGTAAGAATATTTCTTGGCACAACAAACCAGGTGGGCGTTACAAGCCCTCTCGGCCTCTCATTTAGAGGTTTATTTGGCTATTCTTTCGTGTTAAATAAGGCTGTACTAACAAAGTTTGTCACTCACTGATGTTTGTCTCCAGCTAGGGTTTATAGGACTGGTGGAGGAAGAGTGGATTGACACACTGGCTACACTAGATCCCGAGGATGTGACCTTCACCAATTTTGTTGAGAGAGGAAAAGAGTTGGGAACTCAGCTCAAAGAAGAGGTAAGATGAAGATTGCTTCTATAAAATTTTACATCAAATGTTCAGATTCTCTGAAAATGTCATGTTGATACCTGATGAAATTCAAAGTTCTTTATCATTGCAACATGACTTGGAACTCGGTAAACATGGACTATTTCTCCAAAATAATGTGTCTTTCTACATGTCCTTATTGCACATAAAATTCTTCCTAATACAAGTATTTGGTATATGTAAGATTTAGCACTAGACTCACAATCGATTGCAAACTCCCCAAGACATTTTACTGAAAGTCATAAAATTAAGCCTATTTATGTTATGGAAGAAATGACCTTGACCCAAATACAAGGTCACAGTGGATTATCTATTGAGGTAAAAAGTCTTCTCCAAAACCATAGATCCTATATTAGCCCCCTGCTGGGGAAACAGAAAAGGACTGTAGTGCTTGTCTCTGTTTTTGTTTCCAGACGATAACTTGAGAATGGATTGATGGATATTGTTGAAACTTTGAATTCACACAATGGTAACTAGCTTAAGTATGAGGTAACTCAGCATTGGATTGCACTTAAGGTCAAAAGGTTCACAACACAGGTCATTGTTACTAAAAATAGATTTTCATGACTTTTGGTTTCCAGATGATAACTTGAAAAGAAACTTGTTGGATTTTATTGGAATTTCAAACAATGTTAGGTAAGAGGTAACACAGACTGGAATTTGATTTTGGGTCAAAAGTCATCTACAAAGGTCACTGTTACTAAAATAGATTGTTTAGCCAAACATGGTATCCAGGTGATAGATTGATGCAATTTTAAGGTACCGTGTATGAGGTAACACAAGCTTGGATTGAATTTGGGTTGAAAAGGTCAACTACCCTCGAACTTTCCTAAACCAATCATGCACGACCATGAATTTTTGAATGGTTTAGAGAGGATTTGGTTTGAAGAAGAGATCCATAAATAATTGATTAGATGATATTTTGTATCTTTGCAAGGATATTAAGAAGAATATCAATAATATTAATGAATGTGTGGAGTATATTTCAGTTTACTCAGGCAATATTCAGTATATATGTTTAGGACATTCTGGCAAGTAGATTTTATTATGCAGTACTATACCTGAGTTATGAATATACACACATGTATTTTTATTGATCTTGAGTGTTATTGAAAGTCCAAAAGTGTTTAGCTTATGATAGTAAAGGATACACACAGTTTGCAAACAAAATTTCTTTCATACCTCGATCAAATTAAAAAATAGTGACATCTTTGCTTTAATAATCAATAACAACTGAGAAATAGAGGCTAACTTACCTCATGTTAATCATTTATACACCATTATTAACTTTTTGTTAATTTTTAGTTTTGTTTATTTTTTAGGGTGCAGATATTGTCATTGCTTTGACACACATGAGGTGGCCAAATGATCGTCGCCTAGCTGAAGAGTGTGGTGTCATTGATTTAATCCTTGGAGGTCATGATCATGACTACAATATAGAAATGGTAAATGTGTAAGACAAGTTAAACAAAGAGTTAAATTTCTTCCTTCATTATTTTTTTAGCCCGTCATCATCAGTTGGAAGTACTGAAGATCTCATTGTTAAATTTCATAGTGTCCACATAGGATTCCTCTTTCAATTGTCATACATAAATCATTCTTTGGTAGACGCCAAGATCCCTCTGGGATCACTTGTTTATTTATGTTTATAACAGTTTTGTACATCTCCAAAGAGATATTTCCCTGCTGATTTAGGATCATTCATGCCTAATAGTTCCAGCCTTAGAATTTAGGTGATTAGGTATTGGAATGACTATTAGTTTCAGTGCTAAGCCTTGTATGTTCAAAATCTTGAATGTCAGGTACATGTTTATGCCTTGCATCAATTATTCAATATTTGGTTCAGTTTAAATAAAACCATTGCAAACTTGAGATATATGTACTGATTGCTCTACAACGTTTTTAAGGTTTAAAGGTGCCTCTGTCTTACTTAGACACATTGTTTTACACAGATAAATGGAAAGTATGTGATAAAAAGTGGAACAGATTTCAGGAACCTGAGTAAGATTACAATAGGAAAGGATGAGTCTGGTCTGAATCTGGATATCAAAAGGGTTGACCTTGACTCTAGTTGGGAGGAGAACCAAGAGGTCAAGGACATTGTCAGCGAACTGCTAGGTAGCACCTCATAATTCGTTATTTATACTTTTTGCTGATCAATGGAAGCTTTATTGAGACTGTGCAGCCACCAATGATTCAGATGACATATTGTTCAATGAAACTTGTTATCAGTCTGTTAATATGCAATATATCTTGTTCTATAAATGTTACACTGAATGTGATGGGTTTGCTAAAATTAATATCTAATGTAAGAACATCAGACTGGGTCATTTCGATTGATTGAAATTTATTTAATTTGTAAAAAATAAATGGAAATTTAGGTTCAGAATCAAAGTTATTTTCAACTTCAAAAAAAGATTATGATGTAATAGATATCTTTATAAAAGAGTTTCTCCTGATAACAATCTGTAACTGTAAATATAATATTTCTGTTATTGTCTGTTTCAGGACAAGTTGATAGCAAAATGGATGAGCATTTAGGGGAGATGGCAGTAGAAATGGATGGCAGATTTTCTTCTATACGTAGCAGTGAAACAAACCTAGGTTTGTAAAATGTCATTGTTAGAATACAGTCATTATGTACACTTAATTGTAGAATGTTATCAGTACCATGTAAACTTTCAAACAATGGTCTGAACTTACAATTGAAGTAAAGTCAGATACTTTAATTGCAATTGCCTCATGATAATTTAGATTCAGTTATTATTGTCATCATGCATCGTCCGTCATTGTGCGTTGTCCCCTGTGCGTAAACTTTTCATTCAAACGACATCTGCTCAAGAACCAAAAGGCCCAGGGTTCTCATATTGAGCCTGTTGCATGCTGGGATGATGGGCTGTCAATTTTGTTTAAATGAATGACCTTGATCTTCATTCAAGTTCACCGGGGTAAAAAAGGCTAAAATTTGTGAATAACTAAGAGGCATAGAGGCATGATATTGGGCCTGTGACATGCTGGGATGAAGGGCTACTAAGTTTGTTTAAATGAATGACCTTGATTTCCATTCAAGGTCAGAGAGGTCGAATTGGCTAAAATCTTTAAACAACATCTGGTGAATAACTAAGAGTCCTAGAGAAATGATATTGGCTTGCACCATGCTTGGGTAAAGAGCTACCAAGTTTGTTCAAATAAATGACCTTGATCTTCATTCAACGTCACAGGAGTCAAATATGCTAAAAGCTTTAAATGCCATGTTGTGAATAACCTTAAAGTCCTAGGGACCTTATATTGGGCCTGTGACATGCTGGAATGAAGGGCTACAAAATTTGTTTCAAGAATGACCTTGACATTCATTCAAGTTTACAGGGATCAAATAGGCTAAAAAATTTAAACAACCTCTTGTAAATAACTAAGAGGCCTGGAGACCTGTAGCATGGTGAGGATCATGGAACACCATGTTTATTAAAATGAATGTTGTTCACCTTCATTCAAGGTCTAATTCATCAAATGTATCAGAACCTGAACTTCTTCTATTAAAAGAATTATTTTGTATTGCCTAAATTGTTTGCCACTACTATATTCTTTGAGGTGTTGTATTGTGCCAATAGTCAGATGAATGTTAAGGCCAATGGGCCGCTTGTTAAATACAAATCTACTGTTAACTATTTTTCACCTTCAGCATCCAACTACCTGGAATTTTCTTATGGCAAAAATAAAAAACAATATGAATTGTTGTTTCTAGGTAATTTGGTGACCGATGTCATGCTCGAGATTTCTAAAGCCGATGTAGCCTTGTTGAACTCCGGAACTTTCCGTTCAGATAGAATCCATGAGAAGGGTGAATTCAAACTCCGAGACCTGCTCACCATTCTCCCACTAGTAGATCCATTGATTGTATTAAAAGTCACAGGTGAATTGTGTTTTTGTAGATTTGATATGTTTACATGTATATTTATATGAATATATAACATTGCCAAAATAGTCCGTCCATTCGTTAACATTTCTTGTTACCGCTATTTCTCAAAAAGGACTGAAAGGATTATTCTCAAATTTTATATGTATGTTCCTCTAGTCCCCTAGTTGTGCATATTCCATTTTAAGACCAATCAGTCAACAAAATGGCGGCCAGACAGTCATCTTGGATTTTGATAATTAAAGTTTGTTACCGCTATTTCTCAGAAAGTTCAGAAGGGACCTTTCTCAAATTTCATGTGCATGTTCACCTAGGGCCATAGTTGTGCATATTGCATTTTGAGACTGATCGATCAACAAGATTGCCGCCAGGCAGCCGTCTTGGATTTTGACAATTGAAGTTTGTTTCCGCCATTTCTTAGTAAGCACCGAAGGGATCTTTCACATATTTCATGTGCAGGTTCCCCTTGGTCCCTGGTTATGCATATTGCATTTTGGTACCGATCGCTGAACAAGATGGCCGACTGAACGCCATCTTTGATTTTGACAATTGAAGTTTGTTACAACTATTTCTCAGAAAATACTGAAAGGATTTGTTTCAAAATTCATGTGCAGGTTTCCCTAGGGCCCTAGTTGTGTATATTGCATTTACAAACCAATCAGTGAACAAGATGGCCGATAGGCCGCCATCTTTGATTTTGATAGTTGAAGCTTGTTACCGCTATTATTTCTCAAAAAGTACTGAAGTTATCTGTCTCACATTGTATATGTAGGTTCCCCTTAGGGTCCTAGTTGTGCATATTGCATTTTGAGACTGATCGGTCAACAAGATGGTGACAGGCCACCATCTTGGATTTTGATAATTGAAGTTTGTTACCGGTTTTTTCGCAGAAAGAATTTAAGCGATCTTTCTTTAAATTTTATATGTAGGTTCCCCTAGGACCTTAGTTCTGCATATTGCATTTTTAGACTGATCAGTCAACAAGATGTCTGACAGCAGGTAGCCATCTTGTCACTAGGGATCTCTTGTTCATTTTTTCTTTTTTAGCCCACCATCATCAGATGGTGGGCTATTCAAATCGCCTTTCGTCCGTGGTCCGTCGTCCGTCCGTCCTTCCGTCCGTCCGTCCGTCCGTCCGTCCGTCCGTCCGTCCGTCCGTCCGTCCGTTAACAATTCTTGTTACCGCTATTTCTCTAAAAGTACTGAAGGGATCTTTCTCAAATTTCATATGTAGGTTCCCCTAGGACCCTAGTTGTGCATATTGTATTTTGGGACTGATCGGTCAACAAGATGGCCGCCAGGCAGCCATCTTGGATTTTGATAGTTAAAGTTTGTTACCGCTATTTCTCAGAAAGTACTGAAGGGATCTTTCTCAAATTTCAGATGTAGGTTCCCCTAGGACCCTAGTTGTGCATATTGCATTTTGGGACTGATCGGTCAACAAGATGGCCGACCAGCCGCCATCTTGGATTTTGATAGTTAAAGTTTGTTACGGCTAATTCTCAGAAAGTACTGAAGGGATCTTTCTCAAATTTCATATGTAGGTTCCCATAGTACCCTAGTAGTGCATATTGCATTTTGGGACTGATCGGTCAACAAGATGGCCGCCAGGTAGCCATCTTGGATTTTGATAGTTAAAGTTTGTTACCACTATTTCTCAGAAAGCACTGAAGGGATCTTTCTCAAATTTCATATGTAGGTTCCCCTAGGACCCTAGTTGTGCATATTGCATTTTGGGACTGATTGGTCAACAAGATGGCCGACCAGCCGCCATCTTGGATTTTGATAGTTAAAGTTTGTTACGGCTAATTCTCAGAAAGTACTGAAGGGATCTTTCTCAAATTTCATATGTAGGTTCCCCTAGGACCCTAGTAGTGCATATTGCATTTTGGGACTGATCGGTCAACAAGATGGCCGCCAGGTAGCCATCTTGGATTTTGATAGTTAAAGTTTGTTACCGCTATTTCTCAGAAAGCACTGAAGGGATCTTTCTCAAATTTCATATGTAGGTTCCCCTAGGACCCTAGTTGTGCATATTGTATTTTGGGACTGATCGGTCAACAAGATGGCCACCAGGCAGCCATCTTGGATTTTGATAGTTAAAGTTTGTTACCGCTATTTCTCATAAAGTATTGAAGGACTCTTTCTCAAATTTCATATGTAGGTTCCCGTAGGACCCTAGTTGTGCATATTGCATTTTGGGACTGATCGGTCAACAAGATGGCCGACCAGCCGCCATCTTGGATTTTGATAGTTAAAGTTTGTTACCGCTAATTCTCAGAAAGTACTGAAGGGATCTTTCTCAAATTTCATATGTAGGTTCCTCTTGGACCCTAGTTCTGCATATTACATTTTGGGACTGATCGGTCAACAAGATGGCCGACAAGCAGCCATCTTGGATTTTGATAGTTAAAGTTTGTTACAGCTATTTCTCAGAAAGTATTGAAGGGATTGTTCTCAAATTTCATATGTAGGTTCCCCTAGGACCCTAGTAGTGCATATTGCATTTTGGGACTGATCAGTCATCAAGATGGCCGCCAGGTAGCCATCTTGGATTTTGATAGTTAAAGTTTGTTACCGCTATTTCTCAAAAAGCACTAAAGGGATCTTTCTCAAATTTCATATGTAGGTTCCCCTAGGACCCCAGTTGTGCATATTGCATTTTGGGACTGATCGGTCAACAAGATGGCCGCCAGGTAGCCATCTTGGATTTTGATAGTTAAAGTTTGTTACCGCTATTTCTCAGAAAGCACTGAAGGGATCTTTCTCAAATTTCATATGTAGGTTGCCCTAGGACCCCAGTTGTGCATATTGCATTTTGCGACCACCATCTTGGATTTTGATAGTTTAAAGTTTGAAAATCAGAAAAAAGAATTGTAAGTTTGAAAAGCAGAGAAAAGATCCCTCTTTCATTTGTCAGACATAGATCAATCTTTGGTGGGCGCCAAGATCCCTCTGGGATCTCTTGTTTCTTTCAAAATTGAAAATCATATGCAATTGTTTTATAATTAGTGACATTTTTCATTCAAACATTGGTGAAATTTGTGTTGCCTTTTCAGGAGAGGAAATTCTACAAGCTTTAGAGAATGGTGTGTCTCAGTATCCTAAGTTAGAAGGACGATTTCCACAGGTGTCTGGCATGTCGTACGGGTTTGACCCCAGTAAACCCAGTGGTAACAGAGTTGATCCAGCCTTGGTCAAAGTACAAGATGATTATCTAGTTCTGGATAAGGTAAGATCATTTTTTCTTTCAAAATCGAATGATATCAGTACAATGTAACTTGTCTTAACTGGATGACAACAGGACCAGCATATTTAGCTGGTGTAGCCAGGTTTCCAAATAAGTTGTAATTACTATAAATTAAGAAGGAAAAGGCCATACAACTACACTGGAATACACTGGGATCTGCATTAGTCAAGAGCTATTGGACGAGTTACACTGTAGATAGTTCCCTTCCTCACTAGGAAGAAATCATCAAAATGGTTAAACACAACTGCTGTATGTATCTCTTGAAATAATTTTGATAATAGAAAAAAAATGTAAAGTATTGACTGTTCTACAAAATCTTTTCCTTTTCATCAGACTTACAGTTTGTGCACCAAGGAATATATTGGCATGGGTAAAGATGGATATGAAGTTTTCAAGAATTGTGATATCATTGTAAGTGTTTTGTACATGTATAGGTACCTTCAGGTATATTGCGAATGATAAATGATCAAATGAACAAGGTATACATTATAGATACCAAAAGATATTATTTAGATATTACTGAAAGACATCAGTGATGAAATAGATAAAGTGAAACAGATAACTTTCTATAACTGCCTTGAAATAAAGGAATTTTCAGAATTTATTGCAGAAGCAAAATCTGGTACAAAAATAATTACATTTGTACGAGGTTTAAAGAACTGTAGCTTAGTTGTGAACAAAGGAAATTTATATATACATGTATCTTCCTGAAAACTTTCTTTCTGTATGCATACTAGGTGTCATCAGAACAGTGCTGTACTTTGAGTACTGCTGTCAGAAATCATTTTGAGTCTATTCTCATCAAACAAGGACACAAAACCTGTAAATCTGGACATAGGCAAAGTCTTGTCAGTCTTGTTAGGTAAGTCATTTCTTGTCAAATGGGAATGCAAAACTTGTAGGTCTTGACACAAACAAAGTCTAGCCTGAGTCAGTAATACTAATTACTGTTAGCTTGTTTATATGATTTATGAAGAATTTTGAAAATAAAGACGGAACTACTTTTAACAAATTTCTTTTTGACAAAATTGTTAAAAACAACAAACTTTACTAGGAATATGTGATTTCAAAGTTGATAACTAAGATGGGTGATGTGATACTGTAGTATATAACACTACTGTACATCTTTAACATTAATTTAGATAAGCATACATCTTTATAGAATACACACAAGTATTTAGTCTGATTAGTGCAATTAGCTATAAGCACCTAATATGATTATAGTGAAAAAAGGTCAGCAAAAATTGGCATAACACAACATATACCAGTACTTCAGTAGATTTTATTCAGTTCCAAAATTGCTATAATAACACATTACAGTATATAGATTTCCAAGATGAATTTGTCTAGCAACATGGGACTAAGATATGATTTTATAATGATTTTTGATAACAGGAAGAAAAGTCTTGTCCATCAGAAGAGTCAGTCAATGGAGTGTGTCAACTTATCTAGCCGCCTGGTGCGTCAGGTCAGTGTGCACGAAATAGAGACAGAGTCGTGTCTACTGGCTCCGAGGGTTGAGAGGCGCATCTTCACATATAATGATGAGGTAAGTACAGTCTGATGTCTATATCTGTAAGTTGACTGAACCATTGTAAATCTTTTTATAAAGGTTAGTCAAGTTGCTCTAGTATGAATGATTAGTTAGACAAAAAAACTAATTGTTGAGACCAAAAAACATTGATTTATATAACCATGATCTTTTAGTTTACAAGTTTCTGCTGTAGATAGAAGTCAACATTGTACGGAAATTCTCTTCTTTGAAAATGTTTTTTTTAGATATTTAGAAATGGATGATTTACACCATTGGTTTGATCAGTGAAATAGGAAATCTACTACATAATTGATATTCTTATTACTTTTCCCCTGTTTAATTTTGATTTTAAAATCTAAAGGAGGGGTATCAATTTAAGCTGTTTTAGTGATAACAAAATATCTGGCATGAAGGTACTTTAGGGTCAGCAGCATATTGTATGCTGTCCAAATTTTTGTGTCGCCTGCAACGCAAGGGCGACACTTAGGTATCACTATGTCGGCGTCGGTGTCGGCGGCGTCGTCAGCGTCCGGGAATTGGTTTCCGTGCGATAACTGAAGTATTTATAGTCCGATTTCAACCAAATTTGGTATATAGCTTTATATCAATGAGATCTCGGATGAGTTCGATAATGGTCAAAATCCATCAATATTTGCAAGAGTTACGGGACTTTAAAATTGTCAAAACAGAAAAATTCATGGTTTTCGCTCGATAATTAAATATTTATCGTCCAATTGCAACCAAATTTCATAAATTGTTTTATATCAATGAGATCTTGGATGAGTTTAATAATGGTCAAAATCCGTCAATATTTTCAAGAGTTACGGGACTTTAAAATCATCAAAACAGAAAAATCCATGGTTTCCGCTCGATAACTTAAATATTTATTGTCCAATTTCAACCAAATTTGGTATGTTGCTTTATATTAATGAGATCTTAGATGGGTTCGATACTGGTCAAAATCTGTCGATATTTGCAAGAGTTACGGGACCTTAAAATAGTCGAAACATGGCTTCCGCTTGAAAACATTAGTATTTATTGTCCGATTCCAACCAAATTTGGTATATTGCTTTATATCAATGAGATCTTAGATGGGTTCGATACTTTTCAAAATCCATCAATATTTGCAAGAGTTATGGAACTTGATTTCTTCACCTAAATTATTAACAATATTTTCAACTGTAAATAACTATTTTTTGTAATGCTGTGCAAGCGACACATCCACTTCCGTGGAATTCTTGTCTTGGCTTATGGCAACTTAAGAGGTCAAAAGAGATCAATCAAAATTTGTATTACTAAAGTCCTAACAAAGTGAAGTTCAGTAAAACAGATAAAAAATTGGAGAGATAGATCACTGTGAACTAGTTCTGCATTTGCTCTAGGCATTAAAAACTTTTAAATACTTTTGCTGTGAATTTTTCAACCATCTCGTAGTCAGGTGCAGTGTCAGATTGATGTTTAGCACTGCATCTGGATCTTGACATAATCTGCTTATGATGATTATACATAAATCTGGGCTAGATGGAGTGAGTATCATGTTTTAACTAAGCATCTTCTAGGTTTAAATGTTTTAAACAGGTTTTGAATTATTTGTATTTGTTTTATTAGAGAATTTCCAGCAAAATCTTGTGTTAAGTGTCGGTATATCATGCATTCATACATCTTAGTGTACACAAGCCCAGTTTATACCTTAAAATTAGTAATTGGTATGTAGTGACATATTAAAGAGTCTTTGGGAAAGAAACCTGTCAGAGATATAGAGGTTCCCAACAAGTGACTGTTGTTTATCATGCTTATCAAACTCGAGTTGCTTAATTTTCAAATTTTGAAAAGACACAAGCTTTAGCAAGTGTCTTTTAAGAATTTGAAAATTAACTAACGAGAGTTTAGATAAACATGATAAACAACAGTCAGGCGTTGGGGAACTTATTTATCCTATAACTTTAACTATATATTTATACTGTGGTGACCATTTTCTTGACTTCATTCAGGGAAACTTACCACCATACAATGTGTAGCGATATCTTTCCGTCCTAAAATATAGTGCCTTAATAAAGAGCCAATATTCTATTTTTTAATACTTTGAATAAGCAAATACCTGTTATACAGTAAATATAATGCTATTTAAAAGAAAATGCACTATGAAAACTAGCCCAAAGTTGAGAGCCAATCGGAATCAAGAGATCTTGGATTTGACCAATCAGAGACGCCGTAGGTGTTTACACACTGGTGTGTGTAAACATAAATGATAACCAACTGTTATGGAATTTATCACATGGGTTTTCCATTGTGAAACATGCATAGTTATGGGATAAATATATGTTTTTAATTGCATGAGACATAAATTTAATATATTTTGATCTATGTAGCCACCAGCAACTACCTACAAGGAGCTCCTTGCTCAAAATAGCATTGATGCTGCTTGAGGTTGGTTTTTTATGTTCAATGTGCAATTAACGGCCATTCTAATATATCATTGTTAAGGAGAGATTTGTTTTTATAACTTTAATCCTCACCATTTATTGTTATTTTTTCCAGACAAAGCAGATTTTGTTGGCCTCTAGACTGGAATCTAGCCATAGTTTAAGAGATTCATGCATTCGAGAATCCTCATTAGAGACTGTACCCAGTACTGATTTGGAGGAACTGGATTCCGATTTTTATTGAATCATACAGAGATTGTAAGCCTGAAAAATGATTATACAGAGAAATTCAGCTTGGATTCCACTTACAGTATAATATGAATTACTGAGAATGGAACTTCTGTTATTTAACAAAATGTGAAGTATGGAAGGAATTGACTAGGATCAAACTTTTAGTAAAATATAAATGTTAAAGAAATATTGACAGGATATACTGAACTATTGATTATAAATAAAATACTGGAACTGTTTTCTAGTGAAAGAAAAAAGTCAGGATCTGTATAAAGTGAGATGTGGATTTAGGAGAAAAGAGGCCTGGATCTGAGGTCATCTGTCCTGCCTTCAATTTTTCCTGTCGGTTACTTCTTCCTATAAACTACTTAACTGATTTCGACCAAGTAGAGCTGGTGAACCCTTTGACTTAATTATGGGTCTGGTACCCGGAAGGCAGAAAAGTCATGTCTCAGTAGTGGAAACAGTAAATTCTTAAGATCATTCTGATGTAATGGAAATTAACAAATTTAGTCTGTATCATCCTTCAGTTAAAGGGAAACCTTGTTTAAATCATGGGTTTGGCTTTCATTTTTGTAAATCATGCTGAGAGGCAGGTCCAAATAGGTAAAATACAGCTCATTCTGTTGGAATGAAAGGATTTGATCATATTTATCTTAAAGATGCTCCACCGCTGACAAATGGTATTTTTTCACTATCAAAAACACGAGCAGACGATTTAGTATTTTTCTTCAGTTACAAAAGTTACTTACTTTACACCATTACCACCATTGGAAAGTTTGAGCTTCTAATTTTAAGGTAAAATACAGCTCATTCTGTTGGAATGAAAGGATTTGATCATATTTATCTTAAGCATCCTTGGGTGAATGAGACTAAGTTTAGAATATAACACTAATCTGGCCCAAAAGGGTTAGAGGAAATTCAATTTAGTTTTAAAACAGATGAGATACTGTAAAGTTCTTAATTTTGTGGGTGAAAATGTCGCGACTAACTGCTGGAAACTCATTTATGGTGGGTTATTTTCAGTATTTATCTTTGTATACTTTTAAAGTGTAATTCATTCGACAGATTTTTATCAATTATACAAGGGATTCAATTTTGTGAATTTGAGTGAATCCTGAAATTTACCAAAATTAAAATCTCTGCACTTGGGTGGTCGGGTGGTGTAGAAGTTGAGTCATTGGCCTTTTACCTAGCCGGCCGGGGTTCGAATCCCTGGCACAGACGTGAAAAGGTTAGGGGTCACCTGCCCGATCATGTGGGTTTTCTTCGGGCACTCCAATTTCTTCCTACACTAAGTCCCTCGCGCGCTTAAATCTGGGCTACGAGAGTAATTTGCATAAGTTGGATAACTTGTTTCGTAATCGATGTAAAAGTTTATATTTAAAAACTCTGCATTATTATACCAACTATAGAACCTATCCTTTAACTATAAAGGCACAATCAATGTGTAAAATTTGACAGGTGAAAGATAATTGGATCGCAATAATAGGTTTTAATTGCTGCTGTATAGTACTGCTGATATAATTGAAGAAGTGTACATTTGATATTGTTATAACATTAACTTTTATACAATGTACCTTAAAAACCTACTTCACCTAAGATTCATTGGTATTTTGAGCTCACTAAGTTAGATATCTGATAGAAAAAAATTCCAAAGTCATGCAGATTTTGAGACACCAATATTCAACTGTACAAAAAATATAAGAGCCACTTTAAGTTACTCTTGGACATACACTAATGGATCATGGAGAGGTGAAACTTTGGTGTAAGCATTTAAGCATGTTTTTAAGTACATATGTATGTGTATGAATGTATGTTGTCATAAGTCTACCAGCTGCTTAGCTCTGTTAAGTTTGTGTTTGAAATAAGTATAATTCAATCGTTTGCCAAAAATTATGGGCATTGAATACATTTATAAATTTTTATCTGTGCATATCACTGTATAGACCTGGGAACCTTTTTACCTCTGGTGTATGTCAAGTACTGCTGCCGAAAGTGTTACTGTTTCATTTTCATGTGTGACCAGGGTCTGCTTATATAAAACTCTACAAGGATTGAGATTTTGTTGGAGAATTCCCTCATCTATGCAATGTTTTATATAAATGGAGACTGCAGTGTATCTTAGTTTGAAGGGTTCTGACTATCTTGTCTGCTAAATATTGATCCTCCACTAATTTTTGTTGCACAATTTTAGCAGAACCCTTCTAGTTAATGGAGTGCATCAGTCGTGCATATGACTGATTTGTAATATTTATTAACTTGTTATCCTATGATCAGCTTGATACCATTCCATGATATACCATGTACTGGTATACCAACTTTTGTTATACACTGTATTTCTAAAATTGATCTACAAAATATTACTCTGCTACCTCAGTAGTGCCCCGGTGATTCATTTTTTTTCCTCATTAAACTAAGATTTTTCTTTCTTATCTTTTCTTTTCTTTATTTATTTTTTTTTTTTTTTTTCGCCATACAAGTATTTTAGGTACCTTTTTACTAGACTGGCCACCAGACCCTAAGTTGTTGATAAGACTTTCTCAGCAGTTCTTTACTAGATTATCTCCCCCAAGTTTGAATCTTAGAATCAGACATGTAGTAGAGACAAAAATAATCAAGCCAAATTTTAGTGATTTTTTTTAATATTCTAGAGACTGGTGGCAAGTCTACCTTTTTTCACAAGCATATTATTGTTCCTTTAATTGCCATTTTAAATTCTTGTATATTATGTTGTTGTCATGCAATATAGATTTACTAGGTTTTAAAAAATGGTTTACCTGGCAACTACTTTGTTCTTTAATTCATTAAATATTGCAGTTAATTTAATATCATGTTCTTAAGTCCTCAAAATTGAAATGTTGATCAAAGTCATATTAATTTAAAGATGCTCCACCGCTGACAAATGGTATTTTTTCACTATCAAAAACAGGAGGAGACGATTAAGTATTTTTCTTTAGTTACAAAAGTTACTTACTTTACACCATCACCCACATTGAAAAGTTTGAGCTTCTTATTTTACCTCAAATTAAAATTATTAAAAACAATTAATTGCATCCCGAAAAAAATCTGTGGAATGAAGTACTGATTGCGCATGCACCAGAAGCAAAATTAATAATTTTATATTATTTTTTTTTGTGTAAATCAGGCATACATATACACTATTAAACACCAATTATTGTTAAAATGATTAGTATCATTTATGCTCTGTCGGCGATGGAGCATCTTTAAAGTACATTTTGTATTTTTTACCATTAAAATTGCGTAAATCAGAAATATCTCCTATTTTATGTATAAAGTCATCAATATCAAACATCTAAAAATTACAGCAATAAAACTAGTCAAGTTTAGTCAATATTTCATGATCATAACAAAACATCTTCATTAATGAAGAACTTTATCCCAAGATGTAGCACAATAATTAAGGAATATATTTTGATTTTGTTGAGGTTATGAGGGTATAATGATAATGGAGCATGTGTAAATTGTGTAACCCCGGTGAAGCCGGGTTACATAAAATTTACATGGGCTCCATTATCATTATACTCTCATAACTTTATATTTACAGTTTTTAACGCAAGTAAATATTATTTATTCTCGCGACAGTTGCATATAATAAATACTTGTATTTTTTCGCCTTTGTCATCGTCAATTAATTCGATTGAACAGCTGATCGGAATAGAGTCATTCATATGTTCCCACCAAAAGTGGGGTCATGACCCCACATTGCTACGCCAGCGACTATTCCCGTAACAATAAGAATCGCCATGTTGTACTATCATTATACATTGATAATGATAATACTAGAAAGCATGGTTATTGAGTCCATGTCAGTGCAAACTGTAAATATTAAACTTTATCCCTAGATTTAGCACAATGATGACCTGGTGTTATCCCTAGATGTTGAACTTTTCCCAGATGTAGCACAATGATAAACTTCATCCCTAGATGTAGCACAATGAGTAACTTTTCTCTAGATGTAGAACAATATGATGAACTGTATCCCTAGATATAGCACAAAGATGAACTATATCCCTAGGTTAAGCACAATATGATAAACTTTATCCGTAGATGTAGCACTATGATGAACTTTATCTCAAGATGAAGCACAATGATGAAATGTATCCCTAGATGTAGCACAATGATGAACTTTGTTACTATGTTTAGCACAATGATGAACTGTATCCCTAAATATATCACTATGATGAACTTTATCCCTAGATTTACCACAATGATGAACTGTATCCCTAAATATATCACTATGATGAACTTTATCCCTAGATTTACCACAATGATGAACTGTATCCCTAAATATATCACTATGATGAACTTTATCCCTAGATTTACCACAATGATGAACTGTATCCCTAAATATATCACTATGATGAACTTTATCCCTAGATTTACCACAATGATGAACTGTATCCCTAAATATAACACTATGATGAACTTTATCCTTAGATTTACCACAATGATGAACTTTATTCCCAAATATAGCACAATATGATGGACTGTACCCAGAGATTTAAAACAACTTATATCCCTAGATTTAGCATTGATCATTTTTACCAAATTTTATATATATATATCACAATAGATTTTAACATATTCCTATGTATGTTTTTAGTTTATACATTGACCAATTGTTCATTACATTGGCACATCTATATTTCTGAATACATATGTATTTTGTTGAATGACATTCCAGATTTTGTGTTAGTGTTTCCATTTAACTTTTGCTTTTCGATGTGATACTGAGATAGAGATGAAAAGATATTGTAATGTGTTTCTTCCCAATTTTGAACTATGTGAGACCTTATTTTATTAACAGTCAAAAGTTGCATTGTGCTTTCACTATAGTGCTGGTTCAAATTATAAGAATTCATGCATGACACTGTACCTGACTAATGCAACCAAAATTAGAGCAACGAATATATATTACCCTGTGATGTTACCAATATTATGTATGGTGCCATATATTTTGTTACAATGTACCTGCTGTTATGTGTAACCAGAAACATTTGTACATATAGATTGACAACTCTGCCATTTATTCAAGCAGCAGAGGGACTCCTGTATGTGCCAAGGGGTTATTCAATTTATTCCTTAACAGTCACATAGGATGATAATTTCGAAATGCAATAGATTAAGTAGTTTTCAAAAAGTGTGGGTACAATTTTTGGAAGAAGACGACCAGGTAAAATGTTCATGCTTTCAAAAATCATATAAACATTTTAATCAGAATAATTGGTCTTTTCAGAGCATAATATAATGTTTAAACTATATTTGTGCAACAATAACAAATTCAAACTAATAAGTATACTGAAAAGTATTTAGCCAAGAAATAAATGCCTATAAATCGGAAGTCCCTCTTCCATCAGCATAGACAATGAAGGAGTTTACAGTCTCTATGTATAGGCCTATATGTTTCTGGTGTAATTGCTTGTTCATTTAATAATGGCGATATAATTATGTATTCCTTACATGTATTGTTATTTTATACATTAAAGACGTATCCAAAATAAATGCATTTCTTTTTCTTACAAAGTGTCAGGATGATTTTGTTTGGATAGTTAAGTATTTATTAACAATATATGCACATGTAATATTGAATACAATACCCTGTCCCAGTCTGTGAAGTTATTTTTTTCCGTTGCTAGTTATTTGGACTAGTAAACACCAAAATTTTACTAGTCCGACTATTTAATCACTAGTCCGAATTAAATATACAGTCGTTTTGCTTCAGCACTTTAGTCATGATCCGTTTTTGACCCAAATTACATTAGGCAAAGAAAATTTTCACAAAAGGATGTATCAGGACATAAATAATCTTGTAAATATAGTATGTTTACTGATTTTAAATGAGTGGGGAGCCACTAGTCCAATTGGACTAGTTCATTACAATTGGTTCTGGTCCAGCCATAAAATTACTAGTCATGGCCATCGGACTAGTGCTTAAAGGATTTGTGCAGTCAAAAATGATAATTTCAGTTTATGCTGGAAATGGCTTTATTAGCACGTGTAGAAACCTCTCCGTTCCGCGCGCGACCGGAATAACCTGTAAACCGTCGATATCGAGGTCCAAACTTCTGACCGCCCGATTATGCATATTTTCTAGCTCTAAAGCATGTGACATCACAATAGTCTGTGGCTTATAGCTGTACCATAACTGATGTGCTATCACTTACATCGACGGTCACAGGAAAAGCCGATCGACGATTTTTTATAATTACTTTTGAGTGAAGTTAATCGTACAATAACTTTGGCTCGAAAGTAAATAACTAAAAGAGTGAAATTCGATGTTTCAAATACTCTAATTTATGCTCTAATAGCAGGTATCTTCGTGTAATTATGAAAGAAAATCCACACAGAAATAAAAGTTTCGGATTTTTTGTCGAGGAGTTCAGCAACGAATAAGCTTTAATTAGATAATATTTTCCTGTAGTCTGTATATTTGATACATTGTGAATTACAAAGTTTGTGACTGTAAAATGAAATTTTACGTAACAATTTACGAAATCCTTGATTAAAGTATATTGACGTACATACCAGAAACATATATACATATATGTATGTATGTTTCTGTACATACACACCGATGATTGATCATTACAAACATTGTGTTGTGTGTTGCTAACCGAATAAATTGAGAGTGAGAGTCAACATGTGATAGAAAGAATTTATTTTTGATATTATAAAAGATCTAAATATTGAGATATTAAGCAAAACAAACTATTTTTTCAGACCGTGCGGTCGCTTTCAATTTTTAATCGATATACGAGTAGATACTTCGATGTAAATATATTATTAGCCATGCCTTTGGTTTGATGGTTATGTAATACCTGGACCAGGATGTTGTTTACCTGTACACCACGCCATTCATCGAACTCACCTGTAATTACCTGGCCGCGGGCAGTTTGCTATTCGGTGGACTTTATCGGGTATTTGCTATTGTCTTACTGTCAATCAGGTTATGACATCCGTTATTTGAATTGTGATTTGAATTATGGAAACCCCGTACATCTACCGGTATGCTCTAGATTTTTTTATTGTCACCTCCATGTAAAAGCAAATGGAAATAAAATATCCCTGATCATACCTAGGAATATATATTAAATATATACATATATATATATATATGTCGTACACAGGTAAAACAATAATGGAAGTTGACTTATTCTGAAACAAAAATGGTTCTAAGAACTATTTCAACTAAAGATTTAACCTTAAAAATAATTCCAGTCTAGTACTGTAATTACGGAATCGTGGCATACCCGTAATTTCTAAGGTATTAGTAAAAATTCTAAGCATGTATTTTCACCGTTTCGAATCTACAAGTATAGTCATACAAGAAGGGTTACAGCATTACCACACTATATATACTTATTTAAATATCACTAAGTATATTTTTGAAAAGGTACAAGATATTATATCTATTTATAATACCTGTATACAAGTAATTTCATTTTTCATTTGAACACTATATGTGGTTACTTTTTGGAGTATACAAATCTCGGTATGGTATACAAAAGGATCGACAATGAATATACTATTTTAATGATTTAGTATAATTTTGAAATAGTGAATTTAAATCTACACTTATACTGTAATTTAAAAACATATATCAGAAATATCATTGATGTATTTCTGCTTTTTAGTAAACGTTATGGATAAAGTTCCAAAGGCAACAATATAGATGTACATATTATTTTCGGTATAAGTTCGATATTGTTACTCCAATATCACGTAACTGATAATCGTCCACATTTTATTTTTACTCGAAAACTGTGCCGTGTTTGCATCGTTATGGCAGAAGTTTGAAATAAAAACACGGATTCTAGATATAGTCATGCTAAATTTTGGGATTTTAACCGTAAAAAGATAGTGTTACATTATACTGTTTTTTATTACACCGAAATTTACATAATATGATATCTTAATCTCAGTCCAGACTGATCCGAACATCATTTTGATATTGCTATCAAATTGGACTGATTAATTAATCTAAAGTTAGATATACGCTTGTTTGAATGTTTGAAATGGTGTAAATTGAATGTTTTGAAACTGAAAATATCAACATCATAAAGCTAGAATAACCATTTACTCGAAAAACTCAAATTGTAGATCTAACGTATACGTGTATGTGCTGTATAGATGTATAGTACTAGGCTTACCTTGTGTAGCCTCGGACTACTGTGACATCACAAGACCACGTGACCGCCTAGCTCATTATCTCTGAACCGTAGTCGACACTACCCGTAAATCATGACCAAAACCATCCGATAGCGCTAAAAGCTAGGCGATTCGTTGGGTGGGACTTAATTTTTTATCCATCCAAAGCAATATCCCGACGTATTTTCAAAAAAAATTTTTGGCTGCACAAATCCTTTAAAGTCGCAGACTGCTGTCCCTTGGTCAGAGCTGGGATATACCATGTCCTGAGGTCAGAGCTGGGATATACCATGTCATGAGGTCAGAACTGGGATATATCATGTCCCTAGGTCAGAGCTTGGAAACACCATGTCCTGAGGTCAGGGCTGGGATATATATCATGTCTTGAGGTCAGAGCTGGGATATACCATGTCCTGAGGTCAGGGCTGGGATATATATCATGTCCTGACGTCAGAGCTTGGATATACCATGTCCTGAGGTCAGAGCTGGGATATATATCATGTCCTGACGTCAGAGCTTGGAAACACCATGTCCTGAGGTCAGGGCTGGGATATACCATGTCCTGAGGTCAGAGCTGGGATATACCATGTCCTGAGGTCAGGGCTGGGATATACCATGTCCTGAGGTCAGAGCTGGGATATACCATGTCCTGACGTCAGAGCTGGGATATATCATGTCCTGAAGTCAGAGCTGGGATATATCATGTCCTGACGTCAGAGCTGGGATATATCATATCTGGGATATATAACCATGTCCTAACGTCAGAGCTGGGATATATCATGTCCTGAGGTCAGAGCTGGGATATATCATGTCCTGAGGTCAGAGCTGGGATATACCATGACCTGAGGTTAGAGCTGGGATATACCATGTCCTGAGGTCAGAGCTGGGATATACCATGTCCTGACATCAGAGCTGGGATATACCATGTCCTGAGGTCAGAGCTGGGATATACCATGTCCCTAGGTCAGAGCTTAGAAACACCATGTCCTGAGGTCAGGGCTGGGATATACCATGTCCTGAGGTCAGAGCTGGGATATATCATGTCCTGACATCAGAGCTGGGATATATCATGTCCTGAGGTCATAGCTGGGATATATACCATGTCCTGAGGTCAGAGCCGGGATATACCATGTCCTGAGGTCAGGGCTGGGATATATAGCCATGTTCTGAGGTCAGAGCTGGGATATATATATCACGTTCTGAGGTCAGAGCTGGGATATATACCATGTCCTGAGGTCAGGGCTGGGATATATACATGTACAATGTCCTTATTACAAAGCTGGAATACTGTAAACGCAATCAAATTTTAACAAAAACTTGTTTTTCATTGGAGTAAGGCAATAATAAATTAACACATTTGCAATAATTTGTACATTAACAACATACACTGTTTCCAATTAGCACAACCATATTTTATTGCAAAAGGTCGCACAAAAACCACTGATATATGATTACTGCTGAAATATGTATCATATTTTTCCGAGAATAAGTCGCGACTTTTTATCCTGAAAATCTTGAGTGTGACCTTTACACTGTTGACAGTATACCATGTCGAAAGCTCAGAGTTGGGATTTATTATACAACATATATTATGAAGTTAGAAGAGCCCCATGGTCACCTGAGGTCAGATACAGAATGAAACAAAGACATATAAACACTATATACTCATTATTCTGGCCCTTGAAGTCAGTCAGTGATTTTATTTGACTTTTAATCTAGGAAGAGTATTTGTTTCCATTAAACCTGTTAATACAGAAGAAGATTTTTAGCTCACCTGGCCCGAATGGCCGGTGAGCTTATGTCATGGCGCGGCGTCCGTCGTCTGTCCGTCAACATTTCCTTTAAATCGCTACTTGTCATAAAGTACTGCATGGATTTTAACAAAATTTGGTCAGAAACTTCCTTAGGGGAAGGGGATCAGATTTTGCATAAATGGTGACGCTGACCCCCCTGGGGCAGGAGGGGCGGGGCCCAATAGGGGTAATAGAGGTAAATCCTATAAATCGCTACTTGTCCTAGAGTTCTGCATGGATTGCAACCAAATTTTCCAGAAACTTCCTTAGGGGAAGGGGATCAGATTTTGCATAAATGGTGACCCTGACCCCCCCTGGATCAGGAGGGAAGGGGCCCAATAGGGGTAATAGAGGTAAATCCTATAAATCGCTACTTGTCCTAGAGTTCTGCATGGATTGCAACCAAATTTGGCCAGAAACATCCTTGGGGAAGGGGAACAGAACTTGTATAAATTTTGACTCTGACCCCCCAGGGGCAGGAGGGGCGGGGCCCAATAGGGGAAATAAAGGTTAATCCTATAAATCGCTACTTGTCCTAGAGTTCTGGATGGATTGTAACAAAATTTGGCCAGAAACATCCTTGGGGGAAGGGGAACAGAACTTGTATAAATTTTGACTTTGACCCCCCAGGGGCAGGAGGGGCAGGAGGGGCGGGGCCCAATAGGGGAAATAAAGGTAAATCCTATAAATCGCTACTTGTCCTAGAGTTCTGGATGGATTGTAACCAAATTTGGCCAGAAACATCCTTGGGGGAAGGGGAACAGAACTGGTATAAATTTTGGCTCTGACCCCCCGGGTGTAGGAAGGGCGGGCCCAATAGGGCAAATAGAGGTAAATTCTATAGATCGCTACCTGTCCTAGAGTTCTGCATTGATTGTAACCAAATTTGGCCACAAACATCCTTTGGGGAAGGGGAACAGAACTTGTATAAATTTTGGCTCTGACCCCCCTGGGGGCAGGAGGGGTGGGGCCCAATAGGGGAAATAGGGGTAAATCCTAAAAATAGCTACTTGTCCCAGAGTTCTGCATGGATTGTAACCAAATTTGGCCAGAAACATCCTTGGGGTTAACAGAATTCGTATAAATTTTGGCTTTGACCCCCTGGGGCAGAAAGAGTGGGGCCCAATAGGGGCATTAGAGGCAAATATTCAAATTCCTTCAGAAAAGAAACAATTAACTTGTATTCAGAACATTACTTGGCATTACAAACCAGGTGAGCGATACAGGCCCTCTGGGCCTCTTTGAAAATTTTAGTCATTTTGACCCTATTGGCCCTGCCCCTCTGGTCCCCCAGGGGGTCAGCGAGGGCCGATATGTTAAAATGCTATATCTCAGCCTATAAGTGTAACCAAGTTTGACTCATTTTCCATGAGAATTGAGCAAAAATACTCATAAATGTGTTTTCCTATAAAAACTTTAGTAAACTTGACCTCCTCCCAAGGGGGAAGCACGAGACCTCAGGGTCATATAATTCAAGTTTTTGTAAAGGACCTTGAGACCTTTCTATCTATGAAGAGTACCGGTATTTAAATCCAACACATCTGTGAGTGGAGAAGAAGATTTTTGAAAATTTAGTCAATTTTACACCTTTTGGACCCTCCCACAGCCCTCTAGGGGGTGGGACCATATCATTCACTATTTTGATTGGCCATATGCTTTTGTTTGTGCAAAATTTCATTGAAATTGCTTCAGCAGTTTTGGAAAATCGAAAATGTAAATTGTTTATGGACATATGACATACGACGACAGACAAAAGGCGATAACCATAATAGGTCACTTGAGACTTCGTCTAAGGTGACCTAATAAAATATGCAGGCTGTAATCAATAACATAAAACAGGCTTGTTTTTGTAGTATTATAATGACTGGGTAGTTCAGTGATCATTTATATACACAATATAAAAATTTATAATAAATACATATAGGATTTATAAACATGCAAATTGTGTACA
Source organism: Argopecten irradians (assembly GCF_041381155.1). Lineage (NCBI taxonomy): Eukaryota > Metazoa > Mollusca > Bivalvia > Pectinida > Pectinidae > Argopecten > Argopecten irradians. The sequence goes on along the minus strand of NC_091135.1, from coordinate 40,707,942 downwards.
GTTCATTCAGCTACAATCTAAAATGTACACAAATGAACATGGTGCGTACTATATATTTTCTTTACAAAAATACATTTACATATACATTTATAATATGTACAAAATTCCTTTGAAATTTACATTCATTATTATTATGTAAACACATCATGTTGCAAGAAACATAATAGACCATGAAATATCAAAACCCACGGGAGAATTGCTAGTATATGAAAAGCTGCCTTTCAATCTGAATAATGTACATGATTTTGTAGCCAGTGTTAATTGTTAAGATTTAAGCTTGAAAAATTATCGAACATTTTGATTAAAGATATAATGATTGACTTAATGAACTTAACAAATTACATTTCTGATTAAACTTCAGAAGACGATTTACAAATTGGATAACAAAAAATAAAATATCACTTCTAACAAAATATAAAGAAAAACAAATAATTCACACTAGTGATATTTTTGCTTCTATGATGCCATTTTTACAAAGCTAAAAAAAATCACTGAAATGTATCCTTACACCAGAAAAGTCAATCATACAAGAGTATGTAACCTCATACCACAATGTCATACATACAAAATGTATGTATCCTTACACCAGAAATATCATACATACAAAATGCATGTATCCTTACACCAGAAATATCATACATACGAAATGTATGTGTCCATACACCATAAATGTCATCCATACACAGTGTATGTGTCCTTACACCAGAAATATCATACATACAAGTGTATGTATATCCTCATACAAGAAATGTCATACATACATATCTATGCATTTATCTTACACCAGAAATGAATAGCATGCATACATAGTATCAGTATTATATTCTCCCACCAGATATGTACTAATTAAATAACATTTAGCCTATTTAGCTTACTTTGTTTTCATTTCAGACAATAGTAATGAAAAGGCTCTAGATATTGTATTCAATGGCCCTATTAACAATCTTAATTTTTGACTTGTTGAATCAGATGTTCTAAATGTGATATTTTTAAGGATGGTTGAAAAAAACTTCTGTAGGTCTGAGATTGTTCAATGACCTTGGGGCCAGGGTTAATGAATGAGAGCTTCAAGCATAGATAAATAAATCTTCCAGTGTAACAAGGATTCAAAATATAGAGAAAACAGGTAAATTTACAGACTTTGAAAAAGATAATGACTGTAAATTGGATAAAAATTCAACCTCAGAAAAAAACCATAAAAAACACTTATCTACATGCTGTCTAATGTAATACCTTAACGACAATCTAATCAAAACATGATTTATATAACACTCAGTCATACAAAAATGTATATAACAAACAGCACTTTCATTCTCAAGCATTATTTTTTTCATGCAAATAAAACGTCAATTATAGTAACAGTATGGTTACCTTTAGGCCAATTCTTTGGTTACCTTTAGATCAATTCTTATATGGAATTTATATTCCCTGCTTTCATTCATTAAAGGCCAATAACTCCATCAAATAGGTAATCTGGTAATATTTCAGAGTTATTAAACGAAAATAGACAAAAATAGCACTTTTCATTAATCAAAGGTCCATAACTCAGTCAAATAGTGTCCAATCAATGTTCCATTCGACCTTGGCCAAGGCCTTGAGACATTTAACCATGTTATCAAGTTTTGAGAAAATCCAGAAATATTTGCGAGAGTTATTGAACAGAAACAGACGAAAATGTTGTTTTTCATTGATCAATGGGCCATAACTCCATTCAATTGGGTTCGATGAAAGTCCTCAACAAACTTGGTTATTAAACGGAAACTGTCGAAAATGCCATTTTTCATTAATCAACAGGTCATAACTCCGTCAAATAGCGTCCGATGAAAGTGCCGATCAAACTTGGCCACGACCCTGAGACATTTAAACATGTTACCAACTTTTGAAAGAAATGCTGTATTTCGTTAATCAAAGGACCATAACTCTGCCAAATAGGGTCGGATGAAAATGCAGAGCAAACTCATCCGAAACCCTAAGAACATTTAACTATATGACCAAGTTACAAAACAATCGCTTAAGAATTGTGGCAGTTATTGCACGGAAACCAAAGCGTTACAGACAGAAGGATTAATATCCCTTGTTTTGGTGAAAGCGGGGGATAAAATACCAGATACATGTTTACAGAGTATTCTAGAAATACTATGAAATAGACCAAACATATTGTGATATCAGTGGAAATGTTGGTTCTACTTCAAAATTTATTCTGTTTTATTTTGGTTTGTTTTATTTTTTTAATTTATAGAAATAATTTTCTATCTTTTTTCTTCTTCTTCCCTTAACAGTGACATCAGTATGGTAAAAACACAAATAAACTTTGCCTTCTATATTCAACACAATTATATGAAGCCCAACATTGAAACATTATACTATTAAATCAATATTTCATAAAATAATATTTTCCACTCTTTAGACAGGTTAGGAAGTCTCAATCTGAAACACTTATTTATCAATTACCGCTTGGTCAGTGTAAAGTGGATGTTACAACAAAGATCCTAAGATCTAATCCAAGGGCATAATTTACTGCTATTCTCCTTTACCCTGTTTGCCAATATACACCTTATATTATGTTTCATTGATGTTGATCTGAGATGATCAGTGTATTAATACCATGTGATTATGTTATTTATATGCTGTTCAAAATACAAATACCTATATTGCACAAAATAACATGAAGTCAGTTTCAGATTTCCAGTTGCCCATATCCTAGAGTGAATACAAAACATCTTCGCATGTACAAAGATGACTAAGAGTAAAGATTGTTTCTAGGAGGTTCAAAATGCAACTTGTTGTAATGAATGTATGAAATGGTCCTAACTCAGTTTTTCTAGGACAATGAAATCTGTTCATAATTACGATTGTATAAAAACTTGGAAGTATTGGTATCATTGAATAAGAATATGAAAACCAACATCAAACTTTTGGCTGATAAAACAACATCCATAAAACATTTGGCAGAAAACTCATTAATTGGAGGGACTGGTTAAACAAAAGCAGCTTAGTTATCCAAGTATTATTCAACAAAACTATTACACAACCAAACAAAACAATACTTCAACAAACATACAACATTCTACCAGTAACCATGGATACTGTCATATAACCATGGATACTGTCATATAACCATGGATACTGTCATATAACAAACATACCACATTCTATTGGTAACCATGGATACTACCATATAACTGATAAACCATATTCTACCTGTAACCATGGATACTAGCATATAATAACTTGCGCTCATACAGGTTTTTACCAAGGAAACTATTTAATAACACTTTACCATTAATTATTATTACACAAGAAGTAAATCAGTAACAATGAATACAAACAAAAATTCCTTTTTGACAGTTAATTAAAATCTGGACCAGCTAAGAAACTGTAAGACAACCACATATATTTATCTACCACTTTCACACTTACAGAGTAAATCATAAAACATAACACATGATCACACAGCAGTTCTAATAATCTTAATATATTCATTCATGATTATTTCATTAAAAAGATCAATTTCAAAAATCAAGATGTTTGACTTCTTCCACAATGAAGAATGACGAGAGTACTATAACCAATACAAGTGATTGTCGAATCATCAACAGAGGCCAAGTATAGAACTTTACTTCTGAAAAGGGAGGAAAAGCTTGAACCAGGTAACTGCCACAATCTTGCTATCCAGACATGGATGATTAAGATACTCATCTTAGAACTTACATACCCAATCTAATGCGATATAGAGAAGATAGGTTTCCTTCTGGTTGGTAGTTCTGTATACAATGTTAACAGATTTGTTTCAATGACAAAATGGAGAATGTGCTATTGTTACTGGATAAAAAAGAAGAGTTCCACATGTTGTCAGAACAATTTTCTTTGATACTAAACTCAATGTTGACTTGTCTCTTTGTTGGTCAGACAAAGACTATACAAAACAACATGATAATGATATGATCACACCGGTTGAAACATGGCTATATTGAAATGAAGATTAAGAACTACGACAGTGAATCTAAGCCTAGTATATAAACAACACACACAAATTTTATAAAAGAATAAATAACATATAACAAAAGTATTTTATACAAGGTTTCAAATCACAATTAAGTTTCCATTCTTGTTCACAAAGTTCCATTACCCGATACAATGTGCCAGAAAAAAAAATCAATGACAGTTGGTTGTGAAAATGGAAAATCTGTTATGGGATAACAATTATTTGGATGCTAAATGTGTTGAAGCTGACTTCTTTTACAGTAATATTCTCATTACAGAAAAACAAATTCCAGAGAAAACAAAAATACTATCCCTTTTAAAGATCTGCATAATTCTGTTCAAATGTAAAAGCTCCATCCCTTGACTTTGTTGGTGTTGTACTTACAACAATTAAGGTTGTATTCTTCTGAGGTTTCAGTCCCGTTGAAGTCTCGTTTCGACATAGATCAAAGAAGTTATGAGATTTTCAAATAAAATCTATCAATATCTGTAGCAAGTTGCCAGTTGCAAATTTTGTCAAAAAATTACATTACTATTTTTAGTAGATTTTTTTATACGGGGATTTTAAGAAATGGCCCATTAGGCGGCCATTTTGAAATTGTGTCTTTTTTCGCTTTGAGTAGAGCCACAGTTTTACCATTTTTTACTGAAATTGATTTTACTTAAATCATCATTGCGCCAGTATTTTTAGCTGTATCGAGCTAATTTTTGCTGTAAATCTTTACTGGGTTCGTGGTAATTAAAATTTTGAGCATTAATGTGTGAAATGATACACTTTTGTCACTTTATTTTTACATTTAATGGTAATTTGAGCACTTTTATTTTTTACTCTAAAATACTGAAAAATAACAAATATTCAAATGGGGCAAAAAAGTAAGCACACAGACCCCCCATTTTTCTGCCTGATTTAGAAAGAACAACCCATTCCCTGTTGATATGCAAAATATTAACAAAAGTTTAATACCAGAACTTTTTCTATAAAGGGTTAAATTTGGCAAAAATGGCTGAAAATGGTGCATTTTGTAGTTCAAAATTAAGGGGTAGGGGTAACATATTGTTATTCTGAGAAAAAAATATTAGTCTTATTAATCAAAACTGGCATATTTTTAAAGGAGACTACTAGAAAATAAATTCTACAAACATCCATACATATCAAACACCTCATTAGAAAATTATGGCTTTAATCTCTTGTGTATATAGCCAAAACGGCGAAATTCCCATAAAATCCAATATTTTGTCAACTAGGTATCTTTGAGTGACAATAGCTCAAAAACGAGCACACGGACATATGTTTTTTCTTCCATTTTCTTTTATGACATGAACTCCTATTTCCAAAAATCTATATGAGAAAAAAAGTTTAATACAAGAAAATTTTGACTTCTCAGAGGAGTACATCCTTAAGAATGAAATTGTGTAAAATGCATAGCCAAATAGCTCGATATCTTAATTACATATATAATATATCCATCGTCATGGGGTACGTTAGATTAGAGATTTTACTGTAGAACAACAACACAAGTCATTGTCTACACAGAGAAATTACACACAGGCTATCTGACTACATTAAACTGGACACGGAACACAAAGCTGATGAACTACAGCTGCAGATACAAAGATACGAATGCCAGCACACATTCCAGCTTTGACTGTCTGTGGAATAATGTCTGTGTCGGACTTCGCACTGAGATCTGTGAACACATGTGTTATACAGTATCGCGAGGTTTGGAAGAGAGCAGTAATTCTTTCACTCGTTCAGGGGTTGGTCCCCACCTGGCAAAGCCAGCATTGTTCTGGAGAAACACCACCATAGTTCCATGTAATGACTTTGAACTCATGTCTGTTCTGAAAAACAAAATCCCATTTTAATTTTGTAGAAAAAATATCTTAAGTAAATAACAGCTTTAACATATTTATTATCGTGATGCTATGTTAAAACAAGAGGCCCATGGGCCTTAATGGTCACCTGAGTTAGAATATATAATGAAACAAATAATGAAACAAATTAAAGACATATAAACACTATATGCTGGGTTTTGAAGTTGGTCAGTGATTTATAAATTTGACCTTTTTAGACTATGAAGAGTATTTGCTTCCATCAAAACCTGTGAACTTAGAGGTATTTTTGAAATTTTAATCAATTTGACCCTGTTTGGTCCTGCCCCTCTGGTCCCCCAAGGGGTCATAGAGGACGGATATGGATGTTAAAATGCTATATCTTCGGCTAATAATTCTAATCAAGTTTGACTAATTTCCTATGAAAATTGGGCAAATAATGTTCACAAATATGTTTTTCCTATACAAACTAAAGTAAACTTGACCCCTCCCCAGGGGTTAAATGAGACCCCAAGATCATATAATTCACAGTTTTTATAAAACACCTGAAGACCTTTCCATCTATAATTATTTGATTCTACTATATCCAGAATTTTAGAAGATTTTTGAAGTTTTAGCCTATTTGACCCGTTTTTAGCCCCCCCCCCCCCCTGCCTCCAGGGGGTCGGCCAGGACCAATGTGGATATGATATTAAAATGCTATCTCAGGCTAATAATTCTAACCAAGTTTGACTCATTTCCTATGAAAATTGAGCAAAAAATGCTCATTAATGTGTTTTTCCTATATAAACTATAGTAAACTTGACCCCCTCCCCAACGGGAAACAGGAGACCCCAGGGTCATATAATTTACAATTTTTATAAACAAACTTTAAGACCTTTTCATATCTATAAAGTGTTATTTGATTATACCATTTCCAGAATTTCAGAAGAAGATTTTGAAGTTTTAGCCTATTTGACCTTTTTGGGCCCCGCCCCTCTGCCCCCAGGGGGTCGGCCTGGACCAATATGAATATGATATTAAAATGCTATCTCAGGCTAATAATTCTAACCAAGTTTGACTCGTTTCCAGTGAAAATTGAGCAAAAAATGCTCATAAATGTGTTTTCCCTATATAAAGTATAGTAAACTTGACCCCCTCCCCAAGGGGAAACAGGAGACCCCAGGGTCATATAATTCACAATTTTTGTAAAGGACCTTAAGACCTTTCTATTTGTGAAAAGTATTTGTTTCTACCATTTCCAGAATTTCAGAAGAAGATTTTTGAAGTTTTAGCCTATTTGACCCTTTTTTAGCCCCGCCCCTCTGCCCCCAGGGGGTCGGCCAGAACCAATGTGGATATGATATTAAAATGCTATCTCAGGCTAATAAGTCTAACCAAGTTTGACTCGTTTCCAATGAAAATTGAGCAAAAAATGCTCATAAATGTGTTTTCCCTACATAAACTATAGTAAACTTGACCCCCTCCCCAGGGGGAAACGTGAGACCCCAGGGTCATATAATTCACATTTTTTGTAAAGGACCTTAAGACCTTTCTATTTATGAATGGTATTTGATTCTACCATATCCAGAATTTCAGAAGAAGATTTTGAAGTTTTAGCCTATTTGACCCCTTTTGACCCCGCCTCTAAGGCCCCTAGGGGTCAGTTATAGAAAATTTGTTAATAGGATTAAATGGCCATCTCATACTGATAATTCTGACAACATTTGACTCATTTCCTATTACAAATGACCAAATAATGCGCAAAAATGTGTTTTCTCAATAAAAAGTATAGTAAACTTAACCCCCTCCCCAGGGGGAAACTGGAGACCCCAGGGTCATATAATTCACAATTTTTGTAAAGGACCTTAAGACCTTTCTATCTATGAAGAGTATTTGATTCTACCACATCTGTGAGTAGAGAAGAAGACTTTTGAAATTTTACTCAATTTTACCCCTTTTGGCCCCTCCCACAGCCCCCTGGGGGGTGGGGACCATATAATTCACAATTTTGATTGGCCTAATGCCTTAGAAGGTTTGTGCAAAATTTCATTGAAATTGCTTCAGCAGTTTTGGAGAAGAAGTCGAAAATGTAAATTGTTTACGGACATACGACGGACGACGCACGACGCACGACGACGGACAAAAGGCGATTAGAATAGGTCACTTGAGACTTCGTCTCAGGTGACCTAAAAAAAACAACACAAAAATACATGACTTTCATTAGAATTACATTTGAAAAGCATTTAAACCACTTAAAACTTTTTTTTTTTTTTTTTTTTCAAACTTACTTTGGACAAATATGCTGAAAACCACTTCTGTATTCATGTTCATAAGGTGGAAATATCACCTGCTTTCTTTTAAATCTGAAAGAAAGTAATTATATTTCATATACATGTACTGCATAACAAGAATTACATATTTTGTAAAATTAGAGACTTTTACACGAGATCTCACATGATCGTCAGTATAACCATTCATCATTGTCAATATTTTCTTTTGAAATGTGGTCTATAACTATAAAAAATCATGGATAATTATTCTGATGTCACATCTAATTAGTCGTATGATTTTAAAGAAGCACACCACATGTCTTATATGGAAATAATAATTTCACCTTCACATTCTATAAATACTATGCTATGCTTATATGAGGAATAAGTAGCAGACAAAAGATACTTAGTAAAGACATTGTATTATGAAGACCACTCTACATTATAGAGCAAAATGATTTATCATTATTTCAGCGATGTGTAGGTCAGTTGAGATGACCATACTTACCTGCTGGACTCGAGCCGCATCAGGGCCTCTGTTGGAGGGTCTCTCCACTCGGGTATGAACACAATGAATGACAACGGCTCCTGGGTATCACCTAGCAAGCCCTGTTTATAAGGTTGTAAAAAAAAAAGAACAGCATTAAACTTTTAGCTGAAACTATTGATACAAAGCATACAGAAAATGAACAAGATTGAAAATAACCTGTATTCAAACTTATTGAAAATAATACTTTACCTCAAAATGGTCTACCATTGCTTCCATGAGCTCCTCACAAAATGGTGGATTGGCTTCAAATGACCCTGCCACTGGATGGAATTTCAAAATGGATCTGTAAATCAAGCACATCAATTTAGGACTGTTCTTCTTGATAGTGTCTACTACGTAAATTGTTTTGATCTCAGCAATGTCTTTTATGGGTGATAAAATTTATCTCTTTAAAAGGATCACTTTCTCATGCAATCAGAATTTCAAAAGGGTTAAGATTTCTCAATACTCTGTATCTTACTCTGACACAAGGACGACTTACCCTCGAGATCCAAAGTAAGAATCGGTATCATCAAATGCTGAACAGTACTGTCTGAAGTAGCAGTTCAATGGGGAGGCAAAACACTCAAAGGAAACACCAAATACACGATTTAGACACTCAAATACAGGCACAGGAAGGGCTCCTTGTAGACCAAATCCTTCATTGGCATGAATCCCAAACAGAGTCTGAAATGCAACGCCAATGTACATCACATCCTTACTTCAAATATATCCAAGGGCCATAACTCTGTTTTATAATGAAAATTATCTACCCTTGACCCATTAGATATATAACCACATGCGGTTTGATCCAGTATAACCCTGATACTCATAGAAGGATAGCAGATACACACAATTATAGCAATATGATTAAATAATACACTGGAGCCTGATATGCTGGATATTATGGGACACAAAATATGATATATTAAAAGATTGAGAAGACAGGGATTAAACTTTTCTATAAGGCCAAAAAAAATTAATTCTTAGTTTCTCAGGCCCCGCCGCATCGACATTTACCCCCCGCACCAACGTTTTTATGCGCCATAACTTAAAAATTAAAATCGAGACCGCCGCATCGAACGCACCCCAAATTTCCATTCGAACTCGCCCGAAATTTCCATTCGAAAACGCACCCGGAAATTGGCTCCAATTTTAGTATGCACCTTTCATTTCCGGTAAAAAATGGCTGCCGATGTCAGCATTTGCTCAAAATGGAATGTTTCCTCCCAGGATTATGTATTTTCAACTGATTTTCTTTGGATATAGTGACGATTGAGATATTTAAAAGCTGTTCTTAAAGACTGAGTAAGAATTTACATTTTCTACACGTGTTTTTATTGATTTTCATGTCCTTCAAGTGAGAAAAAAATAAAATGTTATCTGCCGCATTTGTTTTCAGAGAAATGAAAAATATTCCCCCCGCCCGCACTGACTTTTTAAAAAAGTGGCCTGAGAAACTAACAATTAATTTTGTTTGGCCTTATGCTGGAATTCAAAACTTACCTGATAGCGCCGCAGTAAGCACCATACCCTGGCAAGAAAATGGTCGAATCTGGGGTCATCCCTACAGTTTAGTCTATAGAGCTGTTCCTGTAATTAAGGTTATATTCAGGACTGTTAGTTTTGTCACAATACAAAATTAAACCATAAATCAGAGATGAAAATGGTTGAAATTTACCTTTTTGTGTAAACTATATGGAATTACATATAAGAAAGTAATGTAAAATCAGCTAATTGGCTGAAGATTTATATCTCCAGTAAATACCAGATACAAATATTTAATGAATCTATAATTCCTCGTTATTCAATTCCCCACTATGCATACAGATGTTATGTTAATTCATCATGATTTATTGTTGTTATATGTCACATCAGCAGATCAGATCATTTGTGCCAGGGTTTGAAAATAGAGAAAAGCATGGATTTCGAAGTCAACCACCATGTTGGTTTTTATATCTTAAATCACATGTGGAGTGCTAGTGGCAGAATGTCAAAACAACCAATTATAGTATTTTTACAGCCATGTGTTTCATGTCTTAAATAAAATAAGATAAGCCAACAATGCTATATATATGTATGCCATAAATCACCTCCAGATCCTACTTCAACGATTCTTACCAGTTTATGAAAATGTGAGCTGTTTATTCTGAGAGTTTCTGTCTTGTACTTTAGGCTGTGGATCTCATTTTCAGTCTGCATTTCCACCTGTGGTAGTCTAGGACAAGGAATCACCATCTGTATAGGGTAACACATCACCTTACGCTTGTGTGTCGGTTCTGGAAATGGGGGAACCTCTGAAAAAGATTTTTTTTTTACAAATTCTGCTTCCATAACACTGCACCATATTTCCTAAAGCTGAATGAGTTGTAACTTTTGCAACGAATTCTTTCATAAATCATATATATTTCTGGTAAAGACAAACCTTTAGAACTTTTGTATCTTCAATGAAAATAAATAAGTATCAAAATAGCAATTAAAGCGTTACAACTTACGTTGGATATTACTTTCTTTCATTAACTGCCAGTGTTTTTCATGAAGAGTCTTGACAGTGTCTGCTGACATATTGAAAATTTTACTACAGATGCCCTCCACAGACCCCTTTGCTGTTTCAGTAAGGTGGGGCTGACACTGTCGTTTCAGGTGAGCCAGTCGCTCCTGTAACAAACAGTCGTTACATTACACAATAACTATGGTATGTGTTGGTGATGAATGAACAACACAATATATACAGGTACATGTTGTTACACTTTGTTAATTACTTTTAAGTAAATAGACTAAACACATCTAATATTTTCATATTTAATGTTTTTATTTACAACAAATTATTTCTATGTCATAATTGTGATACAGTATTTACATATGATAATTAATGCTCATATAAACACACTTTTTAAAAAGATAAAACGTTCAGTTGAGGCCTTACCAAGAAATCCTCATAGCTGGCGTTCTGTTGTTTCCTTAGCCAAGTAAAGGTATCCTCCACATTCCATTTGACAATCTTACGACTTTCAGAGGATGCACTCCTACAGAGAAAAATTAAATGAATGATTGTCAACAAAAAATCACATTAGGTAACTTCTAGAGCTTTATCATTGCCCATTTAATTTGCTTTTTTCTTCTTCTTTTTCATCAAATCACAAGGCTATTACCATGATACAATTACTGCCAAATACAAAACTCTAAATTATAGACATTCACCATAGAGGAATTATACCTCACTGAAACTGTTTAATCTTATTTACTTCTAGCTAATAACAATTTTTAATTAACAAAACGTCCTTTCAGTATTATGTATGTAAATAGAAATCAGATAGCAAGATCCTCTTTAACGACACTAAAGTGCAGCAAAATAAGTTCAACATTGAATATTATGGTAGTGAAGTTTACCTTGTTTCAATCATTTTCTTTGCTGACTCAGCATACTTGAAGAGCTGTTTCTTTGCGTCCCCAGAGTACTTTGGTTTGATCAGCTTTACAGGTATATCATTCATAATTTCCCTGTACATGGACTGTGATATCTCCGGTGAGCACACTGAGGGAAGGAAGGGGTCAGACCCCTTATCTAACACCTTTCTCTCTAGAAGCCACCTATTAAAGGACTCTGTAGGGGCATGGATTCCTGAAGCAACCCCAACCATATATCTTATAATATGGGAAAAGTCAATAACATTTAGTATCTCATGAAAAAGGAAGCGGAATGATTTTGATCTCAAACAAATATCTCATTCATTGAATTTCAAACAATAAACAGATGCTTAATATTGCCCCTTGCTTTTAAGCCATTATAAATAAAATGTTAAAGATGCTCCACCGCTGACAAATGGTATTTTTTTCACTATAAAAAACAGGAGCAGACAATTTAGTATTTTTCTTCAGTTACAAAAGTTACTTATTTTACACCATTACCACCATTGGAAAGTTTGAGCTTCTAATTTTACTTCAAGTTAAAATTACAAAAAAATAATTAATTGCATCCCAAAAAATTCTGTGGCACTATTTCCTATATGGAATGAAGTACTGATTGCGCATGCACCAAAGGAAAATTAAATTATTTAATATTGTTTTTGTGTTAATTAGACATGTATATATATACACGATTAAACACCAATTATTGTTCAAGTGATGAATATCAGTTATGCTTTGTCGGTGGTGGAACATCTTTAATTTTCATAACCCCAGTCGTCTTATGTTTCACGCCGTCGTCCTAAATACTGCGCGGTAACTGGGCCAGACAGCAAAACGGCGAAATGACTCTCCGCTGTTTTCATATATTATGCAGGAAATCTTGCATATGTTTGGTGTTGTAACCTCATCTTAGGCCATCAGTATATATTTTCTGAAGTTATTAATGTTTTTACGACAACTTTATATTTTGCACCAGAAAGGCAGTGGACCTTTAAGGAGAAATTAAACATTAAATGAAACATTAAATTGTCTTTTAATACTTTTAATAAATTAATACTTATTTCATTTTATGATTCCTTTAGCGTACTGACCTTCTCTGGCTTGGCAGAGTTCCTGGTAGTGGGTCCTAAGCCGGGCTACCATCTGTGCTCTTAGAATTTCCATTTCTGGGTGTGGAGGAGGGAGTACAGGAGGGGCACGCTCATGTATAGCAACGTTACTAGGTACATCAAAGTTCCAAAACGGACTGAAAAAACAACATTGTTGGTTAAATAGAAAACACACTGAAACAATAATAAAACATTACTCTTTTTATCAAAGAAAAGAAGAGGCTGAAAAAGCAATATGAGAAAATTACTAGCTCATATCCCGATTAGCTATTTACTTCCCCTTTAGTAGGAACACCAGAACACTAATTTTTGAATTTTGACGAGTCCCAGTACAAACAAATATAGGGGGTTCTCAAAATTTTGGTGAGTTCCACAAATAAGTCATGAGTCCAGGACTTGTCTAGGCGAGTAACGGAGTCCCGTAAATCACTGCCCAATTAAGAGGCACAGAGGGCCTGTATCGCTCACAGCATATTGCAATGATTATGGCAAAATACTAAGCTTCAAAGATAAAGAAGAATTTCAAAGAATTTGCTTTATTTCTCCTAAAAGGATGCTATTCATATAGCTAATGAATGAGGCAAAAACTTTGAAACACCAATGGTCCCCTTTATTAAATAAAGTTCAACTGGTTTTTTTTCTTTATTGGGCACCACCCCTCTGACCCTACACTGATCATCAAAGTCATCATCTGAGCAAACTCTTATCCCTTTCCCCAAAAGATGATTTATCGGTACAACTTTCACGTAATATTCCTTACCTGTAGGCAAATGCAGGTCTCTTTGTTGGACTGAGTGGTCCCATTTCTGCACTCGACCGTCGTTTCTCCCCGACCTGTGCTGGTGGTAATTCTACACTCGGCCGACTTAGTCTGACATCACCAGCAACTTGTGGTGAAGGCCCTGACCCTATACCCAAAGGGTCTGTCAACAAGTCTGGTTGTTGCTGAAAAAATACCATCTTTTAACAATTTTCTTAGACATGACAATAATAACATACTGTCTCAACCAGTTGTAGGTGAACCGTTGACTCTGGAATATGAGCCACTATGACAAGTATCCCATGAAAAGAGACAGGGCTCTACATTTACCATTGCCCAACTGCCCATGGCAGGTCAGACTGTGTATCATTCAATATTATTATTAGATACAAGAGGCCCAGGGGCCTTAACGGTCATCTGACTAACTTCGCAATAGTCTATTGGAAATAAATTAGAAGTGCTGTCATGGTAGCCATTTTCAATTTGGGATCAACCAAAGATGTAACAACACTTTGTCAAATTCGTATCAGAATCATTTCAGACAAGTTTCAGCAAAATCGCACATGTACAACTTGAGAAGTTCAAAATGTATTTTCAAGATGGCGGCTATGGCAGCCATCTTGAATTTTGTATAAAGCCGAAAAATAACAACACTTGGTCGGGACCATGTCAGGATCATTTCTTGCAAGTTTCAGCTAAATTCCACTGGTAGAACTTGAGAAGAAGTTCAAAATGTGTTTTCAAAATGGCGGTCATCTTGGTTTTTGTATAAAGCCGAAAAACACAACACTTGGTCGGGACCATGTCAGGATCATTTCAGGCAAGTTTCAGCCAAATCTCATTTGTCGAACTTGAAAGAAGTTTAAAATGTGTTTTCAAGATGGCAGCTATGACGGCCATCTTGGATTTTGGATCGCCCCGAAAAATAACAACACTTTGGCGGGACCAGGTCAGGATCATTTCATGCAAGCTTCAGTGAAATTGCACGGGTATAACTTGAAAAGAAGTTCAAAATGTGCTTTCAAAATGGCAGCTATGGCGGTCATCTTGGATTTCGTATAAAGCCGTAAAAAACCAACATTTGGTCGGGACCATGTCAGGATCATTTCAGGCAAGTTTCAGTCAAATCCCATTTGTTGAATTTGAGAAGAAGTGTTTTCAAGATGGCGGCTGTGGAAGCCATCTTTGATATCGGATCGACCCGAAAAATAATAACATTTGTTGGGACCACATCAGGATCGTTTCAATCAAATTGCACTGGTAGAACTGGAAAAGAAGTTCCAAAATGTGAAAACTTTACGCACTGACTGCGGACAGTGTATGACGATGGACAAAACATGATGACTATAGGTAGATGACCTAAAAAGGAAATATCTAGCCCTGAGATAGAGTACTCTCATAAACTTTGATAGGTCAGAAAGTAGGTAACAATGATCTTTTAGTTATAACACTAAGTCTTGCACACTTTTCACATAGGTGATTTTATGACATTCAAGTGACATGTATTCTATGAAGAGCCTGTACATATTAGATTAAAAAAAACCTATAAATGTAGGTCACAATGATTTTTTCATGGTACATGACAAACTCTCTCACATAGGTGTATATATATGGCCCATGGATGAATTTCAAATGAAAAATGGGGTAAAAGTCTTGACAAAAGAAAGCTTTAAATTGACATGATGCAAATCTAGCCCTGACTTGTGTTAGAAGAAAAGAAAGCGGCTAAGTCCAAAATTACACATAATTAATGTTACAATTTCTGAGAAATTTTAGAATATAACGTCTTAATCATACTCACTCCACCTATGGGTGGCGGTTGATCCCATAGAGATTCATTTGTATTTTTGTTGAAGAAATATGGCCGTTGTTCTCGTTTGCTCCAAAACTTTCTCCAGCCAGCCAGGAGTAGTTCCTCAGGCAGATCATGCACAGGATCTGGTGACATGGGCTGCTGGGGCGACATGGGGAGGGAATCCTGGCGCGGGAGGGGAGAAATGTTAATGGGTGGCGTCATAGTGATACCATCCTTTGACAATCCCGCGACTGGATCTATCGCTTTCTTTAGTTGAGGAGATCCGTTGTCCCCATTCTGGGAAACTTTATGTTGCGGTTCCATTTTCATCACCTAGTGAAAGGAATCAATTAAGTTAACTATGTTTACAATTCCTATGCAAAAATTTTTGTATGCATGGTTTACAATTGATACTTATTGAAGTCTTTGTAAACTTTCATGCAAGCTGTATCTTACAACCGGAATAATTTATTAACACAAAAACTTTTGACCATCATATATAGATTACATGATATTGAAGTACATATCAGATGACAGAATAAAATATTTACTTCACTTAACCAAAGAACTAAAAATTTTTAATTCTAAACCAGAAGCTTATGTGTAAGTTGCGAGGTATTGTGTAGAGTATGGCCATGGGGAGTGCAAGTGATATTATTACTAACACTTGCATCAAAGAATGTACAAGGTTTGGGTTTACTTATTTGTGGACCATCTACTATATGAATAAAATATTAAATACACTATTCACATGCAAAATAAGTTGGAGGATCAGGATAAGCAAATATATCAATAGAACAAGAATTTGTATTCTAGAATGGAAGCATTTAATTGCATGTGATGTACATGTTCTTATCGGAATAGTTTTTATTAAATCTATGTGCCTTTTATATATTTATCTTTGTTTCCGATTTGGGAATGTGTCATTCAATACCTTATGATGGCATTTAATATTTTGTGTCGGTTTTAGGGACTGCAATATATGGACGTTTGTAACATCAATATTTGTAAAATTTATAAAAATGCATCACATGACGTAATTTCTAAAAGCGTGATGCACTTTGTAGATGCTCTTAAAAACATCATATGCCCAATTTATTGGTGTTAATGTTGTTATTCAATATATCCAGATCTTGATGAAACAATAAAAGTACTTTTGATGTCAGTACTTGCAGCCTATTTCCTATCTCGCTCCACACAAGCCAGTAACAACATAGACACTACGGGCACGAAAATTTCTTTCGTGTTCCATGACTTTGCATCCACAAATCGTGAATACCTTTTATCAGATATTGTAAACTAGTCCATCCTCTATAATATGCACCAAAAACATATAACTACTTTCAGTTAACTTCCGCAAACACCGCTAAAAACGAGAGACAATCTCTCCCACGGCAAGCGAGATGACGCCATCGGCGGAGTGCCTTAATGAGGTAAATACAAAAGTCTAACACTACTGAAAAAAAGAAAACGAAAGTATTGTTGATTAATATAATAAGAAGTATTAATATTTTATCAAAATTTATTTAAATTATCAATATTAAATGAATTTAAATCAATATTTGATTTTTCTAGTTGATACAGTTACTACTGACTTTATATATTCAATATTTTCTACTGCCAGTATTTCAATGCGTTCCGTATAATTTTTAAGACGCATATTGCATTATCCACGCCGTACCCGGATGTTGAAATAAGTACACTGGCTATTCATTAGCATATTGTATGCAAAACACATAGACTTGCAATAGTCCCATCGAAAACAAGAATCAAATAACTTAGAACATGTTTTTTTTATTGTAAGAATTACATTTATTCTTACCAATGACTAGAAGAAAACTTAAAGATGCTACAACGCTGACAAATGGTATTTTTTCTCTATCAAAAAACACTCAGAAGAAGACAAATTAGAATTTTTCTTCAGTTACAAAAGTTACTTACTTTACATCATTACATTATATCTACCTCCATTGAAAAGTTTGAACTTCTAATTTTACTTCAAACTAAAAATATTAAAATTAATACGGGTCCCACAAAAAATCCCTGGCACCTGATATATCCTTAATGAAGAACTGATTGAGCAATATGCATTAACAGTGAAAGAAAGTATTTCATATTATTTTTTGTGTTAATTAGACACTATGAGTGAATTAAACAACAATTATTGTTCAAATGAATAGAATCGTTAATAAAAATATGTCATGCACTTATCTATGCTCAATAAAATTTAATGTAAAAATAAACCTGTCTAAACAGTATTAAAACATTACTTATCTAAGAAAACCAGAATACTAACGTTAACACCTGTCTTTACAGAGTAAAACAGTAGACACCTGTCTAAAATGGAAATGCCAAATTACACATTTGAAATGAGATACTAGAGTAACATCTGTCTAAACTGGACACCATAGTAACACCTGTAAAAACTAGACATCATAGTAACACCTGTTTGAACTGGACACCATAGTAACACCTGCCTAAACTGGACACCATAGTAACACCTGTATAAACTGGACACCATAGTAACACCTGTATAGACTAGAGACCATAGTAACACCTGTATAAACTAGACACCATAGTAACACCTTATAAACTAGACACCATAGTAATACCTGTATAAACTAGACACCATAGTAATACCTGTATAAACTAGACACCATAGTAATACCTGTATAAACTAGACACCATAGTAATACCTGTATAAACTAGACACCATAGTAACACCTGTATAAACTAGACACCATAGTAATACCTGTATAAACTAGACACCATAGTAACACCTGTATAAACTAGACACCATAGTAACACATGTCTAAACTGGACACCATAGTAACACCTGTATAAACTAGACACCATAGTAACACCTGTATAAAAACTAGACACCATAGTAACACATGTCTAAACTGGACACCATAGTAACACCTGTATAAACTAGACATGTACCATAAGTAACACCTTATAAACTGGACACCATAGTTATACTTGTATAAACTGGACACCATAGTAACACCTGTATAAACTAGACACCATAGTAACACCTGTATAAACTAGACACCATAAGTAACACCTTATAAACTAGACACCATAGTAACACCTGTATAAACTAGACACCATAGTAACACCTGTATAAACTGGACACCATAGTAACACCTGTATAAACTAGACACCATAGTAATACTTGTATCAACTGGACACCATAGTAACACCTGTATAAACTAGACACCATAGTAATACCTGTATAAACTAGACACCATAGTAATACCTGTATAAACTGGACAACATAGTAACACTTGTATAAACTAGACACCATAGTAATACTTGTATCAACTGGACAACATAGTAACACTTGTATAAACTAGACACCATAGTAACACCTTATAAACTAGACACCATAGTAATACTTGTATCAACTGGACAACATAGTAACACCTGTATAAACTAGACACCATAGTAACACATGTCTAAACTGGACACCATAGTAACACCTGTATAAACCTGACACCATAGTAACACCTGTATAAACTGGACACCATAGTAATACCTGTATAAACTAGACACCATAGTAACACCTGTATAAAAACTAGACACCATAGTAACACATGTCTAAACTGGACACCATAGTAATACTTGTATCAACTGGACAACATAGTAACACCTGTATAAACTAGACACCATAGTAACACCTTATAAACTAGACACCATAATAATACCTGTATAAACTAGGCACCATAGTAACACCTGTATAAACTAGACACCATAGTAATACCTGTATAAACTAGACACCATAGTAACACCTTATAAACTAGACACCATAGTAACACCTGTATAAACTAGACACCATAGTAATACCTGTATAAACTAGACACCATAGTAACACATGTATAAACTAGACACCATAGTAACACCTTATAAACTAGACACCATAGTAATACCTGTATAAACTAGACACCATAGTAACACATGTCTAAACTGGACACCATAGTAACACCTGTATAAACTAGACACCATATGTAACACATGTATAAACTAGACACCATAGTAATATTTGTATAAACTGGACACCATAGTAACACATGTCTCAACTACACACCATAGTAATACCTGTTTAAACTGGACACCATAGTAACACATGTATAAACTGGACACCATAGTAACACCTTATAAACTAGACACCATAGTAACACCTGTATAAACTAGACACCATAGTAATACCTGTATAAACTAGACACCATAGTAACACATGTATAAACTAGACACCATAGTAACACCTTATAAACTAGACACCATAGTAATACCTGTATAAACTAGACACCATAGTAACACATGTCTAAACTGGACACCATAGTAACACCTGTATAAACTAGACACCATATGTAACACATGTATAAACTAGACACCATAGTAATATTTGTATAAACTGGACACCATAGTAACACATGTCTCAACTACACACCATAGTAATACCTGTTTAAACTGGACACCATAGTAACACATGTATAAACTGGACACCATAGTAACACCTGTATAAACTAGACACCATAGTAATACCTGTATAAACTGGACACCATAGTAACACCTGTTTAAACTGGACACAATAGTAACACCTGTCTAAACTAGACAACATAGTAACACCTGCCTAAACTGGACATCATAGTAACACCTGTATAAACTGGACACCATAGTAACACCTGTATAGACAAGAGACCATAGTAACACCTGTATAAACTGGACACCATATTAATACCTGTATAAACTAGACACCATAGTAACACATGTCTAAACTGGACACCATAGTAACACCTGTATAAACTAGACACCATAGTAACACCTTATAAACTAGACACCATAGTAATATTTGTATAAACTGGACACCATAGTAACACCTGTATAAACTAGACACCATAGTAACACATGTATAAACTAGACACCATAGTAACACCTTATAAACTAGACACCATAGTAATACCTGTATAAACTAGACACCATAGTAACACATGTCTAAACTAGACACCATAGTAATATTTGTATAAACTGGACACCATAGTAACACCTGTATAAACTGGACACCATAGTAATACCTGTATAAACTAGACACCATAGTAACACATGTCTAAACTGGACACCATAGTAACACCTGTATAAACTAGTCATGTACCATAAGTAACACCTTATAAACTAGACACCATAGTAATACCTGTATAAACTAGACACCATAGTAACACATGTCTAAACTGGACACCATAGTAACACCTGTATAAACTTGACACCATAGTAACACATGTCTAAACTGGACACCATAGTAACACCTGTATAAACTAGACACCATAAGTAACACCTTATAAACTAGACACCATAGTAATACTTGTATAAACTAGACACCATAGTAATACTTGTATCAACTAGACACCATAGTAACACCTGTATAGACTAGAGACCATAGTAATACCTGTATAAACTAGACACCATAGTAACACCTTATAAACTAGACACCATAGTAATACCTGTATTAACTAGACACCATAGTAATACCTGTATAAACTAGACACCATAGTAATACCTGTATAAACTAGACACCATAGTAACACCTGTATAAACTAGACACCATAGTAACACCTGTATAAACTAGACACCATAGTAACACCTGTATAAACTAGACACCATAGTAACACCTGTATAAACTAGACACCATAGTAATACCTGTATAAACTAGACACCATAGTAACACCTGTATAAACTAGACACCATAGTAACACCTGTATAAACTGGACACCATAGTAATACCTGTATAAACTAGACACCATAGTAACACATGTCTAAACTGGACACCATAGTAACACCTGTATAAACTAGACATGTACCATAAGTAACACCTTATAAACTGGACACCATAGTTATACTTGTATAAACTAGACACCATAGTAACACATGTATAAACTAGACACCATAGTAACACCTGTATAAACTAGACACCATAGTAACACCTGTATAAACTAGACACCATAGTAACACCTTATAAACTGGACACCATAGTTATACTTGTATAAACTAGACACCATAGTAACACCTGTATAAACTAGACACCATAGTAACACCTGTATAAACTAGACACCATAGTAACACCTTATAAACTAGACACCATAGTAATACCTGTATAAACTGGACACCATAGTAATACCTGTATAAACTGGACACCATAGTAACACCTGTCTCAACTAGACACATTATAGTAATACCTTATAAACTAGACACCATAGTAATACCTGTATAAACTAGACACCATAGTAACACATGTCTAAACTGGACACCATAGTAACACCTGTATAAACCAGACACCATAAGTAACACCTTATAAACTAGACACCATAGTAATACTTGTATCAACTGGACAACATAGTAACACCTGTATAAACTAGACACCATAGTAACACCTTATAAACTAGACACCATAGTAACACCTGTATAAACTGGACACCATAGTAACACCTGTTTAAACTGGACAACATAGTAACACCTGTCTAAACTGGACACCAAAGTAACACCTGTCTAAACTAGACACCATAGTAACACCTGTCTAAACTGGACATCATAGTAACACCTGTATAAACTGGACACCATAGTAACACCTGTATAGACAAGAGACCATAGTAACACCTGTATAAACTGGACACCATATTAATACCTGTATAAACTAGACACCATAGTAACACATGTCTAAACTGGACACCATAGTAACACCTGTATAAACTAGACACCATAGTAACACCTTATAAACTAGACACCATAGTAATATTTGTATAAACTGGACACCATAGTAACACCTGTATAAACTGGACACCATAGTAATACCTGTATAAACTAGACACCATAGTAACACATGTTTAAACTAGACACCATAGTAACACCTGTTTAAACTGGACACCATAGTAATACCTGTTTAAACTGGACACCATAGTAACACCTGCATAAACTAGACACCATAGTAACACATGTATAAACTAGACACCATAGTAACACCTGTCTAAACTAGACACCATAGTAACACATGTCTAAACTGGACACCATAGTAACACCTGTTTAAACTAGACACCATAGTAACACATGTATAAACTAGACACCATAGTAACACCTGTATAAACTAGACACCATAGTAACACATGTCTAAACTGGAAACCAAAGTAACACCTGTATAAACTGGACACCATAGAAACACATGTCTTAACTAGACACCATAGTAAATACCTGTATAAACTTGACACAATAGCAACACCTTATAACCTAGACACCTAGACACCATAGTAACACCTGTATAAACTGGACACCATAGTAACACATGTCTAAATTAGACACCATAATTACACCTGTATAAACTGGACACCATAGTAATACCTGTATAAACTGGACACCATAGTAACACCTGTATAAACTAGACACCATAGTAACACCTGTCTCAACTGGACACCATAGTAACACCTGTCTAAACTGGACACCAAAGTAACATCTGTCTAAACTGGACACCATAGTAACACCTGTCTAAACTGGACATCATAGTGACATCTGTATAAACTAGACACCATAGTAGTACCTGTATAATTTAATTTTTTAATTATTATCTTTTTTTTATAATATTTCACATTTTGTCATACTATGACTCAAGAAAGAGACAATTCAACATCTTGTCAAAATAATCATATGTGACTGTACCAACATCATTTACCTTTCTCCAGGCCTTGTTCTCCTCCGTCAGCACACTATCCATCCATTCAGAAATAGCCCATCTCAGAGTTTTTGCCATAAGTGTTCAAGGTATTGCTAGGTTGGGTCCTAATTCTTCTTCACCATCACCTGACTGCAGGTCAAAATAATATTTGCGATTGCAAATCATATCCTGTCATAAACAACCGTATTCACTATAATTATCGCCCTCCTGTTTTCTAGAAAGAGTTGAAGCCGTATAATGACCCCCTTTTCAAGGATTTAACAATGCTTTACATCATGAGATGCCTCTAACATCAGGGTTGTGTCACATATTACATAAGTTTGTAAGTCACAAAGGATAAAAGGCTTATGCATGTTTCCTGTAACAGATTAATGTACCACGAGTACAGAAAGACTTACATTTTGGATTACGGCGAATGCTAGCTGCAATATTGTAGCTCAAAGGACTTTTTGACAGAAAATGGTGTCGTCTTTAGAGCTGCAATTGGTGCCTATTACTGCTAATGGAGCAAAGTAATGATTATGCAAACCATTATAAAACGTTTGTTTGCATTTTTATCGTACTTGTTTGATATCGCTTACATACTAGGCAATAAAACTGAACCATATAAAATATTGAATTCTCATCGAGGCATAATTTTTTTTACATAATACATATGAAGGTCTTTCTGAAGGGAATTTATATGGCAAGTCTACAAATTAAAAAATTGACGTCTTGTGAGCGGTACGATAGATATCAAGAATGGTAGTTATGTTTGTTGTGGACAAAAATAATATGTAAATGCATGTATACGCATAAAATAATTGGAAACCTACAAAAAAGTATAGAAAACTATGCCCGAGTGATTTTCAGAGGCAGTGTTCCACTAAGACACATAGGGACAAATTCGAACCTGGCCGAAAGGTATAGTAGGCCGGGTACTTATATTCGTTCTAGGCGAATATGTACAATCTGTAGTCTATAGATAATTACATACAATTTTGATGACTTTATAATATTCTTTTGTTGTGTTGATTTCCAATGCTGCGGTGGCCGAATGGTTAAGATGTCTCGACCTATTACCACAAACCCTCCACCTCTGGGTTGCGAGTTTGAATCCAATGTGGTGCAGTTGCCATGTACTGGATCGGTGGTTTTTCTCCGGGTATTTTGGCTTTCCTAAACCAACAAACCTGGCTCGTCCTTACATGACCCTTGCTGTTAAAAGGATGTTAAACTAATAAAACCCAATAAATAAACAGATGTCCGATGCTGATATTCATCACATGACTGGTTTCCTCATTTGTTCTTAACTGCCTTATCATCATATAAGGTGTGTAATTACACTAACATTAAAGATGCCCTACCACTGACAAAGCATAAACAATTCTCATCATTTGAATAATTGTAATAATTGGTGCTTTCCGTACTCATGTAAATGTAATTAACACACACACAAAAAAAAAACTTGTTTTGCTTTTGGTGGATGCACAATCAGTACTTCAGTGTAGTGTAAGGTAAGAAACTGTTGCAACTGAAGAAAAATACTTATTCGTCTGCTTCTGGTTTTGACAGAGAAAACATATCAGCCGTGTAGCATCTTTAACAATTGCTTCTGCAGAGATAAATATGCATCATCAGTCAACACTTGAATATCTTGTGTAGGTAAATTGAATGTTAAATTCTTACACATGTTCTATAAATAAAAAGCTGCATGTTGATGGACATTTTAAAGATATGATGTATGTGGTTACCGGTAGGCGTAAGCAAATGAAGGGGCCATAACTCTGTCTCTTATCTGCAAAAGTGGTAAAAAGTGGTAATAGAATTGGACCTAGCCATTTAGCATCTGTAGGACATAGGCTTTGTTACAATAATTCCATGGAAACTGCAGAAAAATGTGTTTCTTTTATTTAGAAAATGAAGTGACCATTACTTCATCACCAGAGGGATCTATGCGCCCACCAAAGAATGATCGACCTATGTCTGACAATGAAAAGACAGATTTTTCTCTGCTTTTTAAACTTTTATTACATCCTACAGAAAAAAATGAGACAGATCACTTCAGTACTTTCTGAGAAACAGCGGAAACAAACTGAATTTATTAAAATCCAAAATGGCGGCCTGTCTGCCATATTGTTCACCAAATAGTCTCAAAATGCAATATGCACAACTAGGGTCCTTTAAGGGGAAACTGCACATGAAATTTGAGACAGATCCCTTCAGTACATTCTGAGAAATAGCGGTAACAAACTTCAACTATCAAAATCCAAGACCATATGATGATGGTTGGCAAAAAAATTTCAGCAAAACCATCATGAACATTTGAATTTGGCCTAGCTCTTAAACATTTTAAGCAACAACTTTGTGAATTAAATTTTGTTGCAGTTATTATAACAAGAGGCCCAGAGGGCCTGTACCGCTCACCTGGTTTGTAATGCCAAGTAATGTTCTGAATACAGGTTCATTGTTTCCTTTCTGAAGGAATTTTAATATTAACCTCTAAATCCCCTATTGGGCCCCACCCCTCCTGCCCCCAGGGGGTCAGAGCCAAAATTTACACAAGTTATGTTCTCCTTCCCCCAAGGATGTTTGTGGCCAAATTTGGTTACATTCCATTCAGAACTCTATGACTAGTAGCGATTTAAAGGATTTACCTCTATTTCCCCTATTGGGCCCCGCCCCTCCTGCCCGTGGGGGACCAGAGCCAAAATTTATACAAGTTCTGTTCCCTTTCCCCCAAGGATGTTTGTGGCCAAATTTGGTTACATTCCATGCAATACACTATGACTAGTAGCGATTTAAAGGATTTACCTCTATATCCCCTATTGGGCCCCGCCCCTCCTGCCCCTGGGGGATCAGAGCCAAAATTTATACAAGTTCTGTTCCACTTCCCCCAAGGATGTTTGTGGCTAACTTTGGTGACAATCCATGCAGAACTCTATGACTAGTAGCGATTTAAAGGATTTACCTCTATTTCCCCTATTGGGCCCCACCCCTCCTGCCCGTGGGGGACCAGAGCCAAAATTTATACAAGTTCTGTTCCCCTTCCCCAAAGGATGTTTGTGGCCAAATTTGGTTACAATCCATGCAGAACTCTAGGACAAGTAGCGATTTATAGGATTTACCTAAATTTCCCTTATTGGGCCCCGCCCCTCCTGTCCCCGGGGGGTCAGAGCCAAAATTTATACAAGTTCTATTCCCCTTCCCCCAAGGATGTTTCAGGCCAAATTTGGTTACAATCCATGCAGAACACTAGGACAAGTAGCGATTTATAGGATTTACCTCAATTTCCCCTATTGGGCCCCGCCCCTCCTGTCCCCGGGGGGTCAGAGCCAAAATTTATACAAGTTCTATTCCCCTTCCCCCAAGGATGTTTCTGGCCAAATTTGGTTTCAATCCATGCAGAACTCTAGGACAAGTAGCGATTTATAGGATTTACCTTAATTTCCCCTATTGGGCCCCACCCCTCCTGTCCCCGGGGGGGTCAGAGCAAAAATTTATACAAGTTCTGATCCCCTTCCCCCAAGGATGTTTCTGGCCAAATTTGGTTACAATCCATGCAGAACTCTAGGACAAGTAGCGATTTATAGGATTTACCTAAATTTCCCTTATTGGGCCCCGCCCCTCCTGTCCCCGGGGAGTCAGAGCCAAAATTTATACAAGTTCTGTTCCCCTCCCCCCAAGGATGTTTCTGGCCAAATTTGGTTAAAATCCATGCAGAACTCTATGACTAGTAGCGATTTAAAGGAAATGTTGACGGACAGACGGACGACGGACGGACGACGGACGACGGACGCCGCGCCATGACATAAGCTCACCGGCCCTTCGGGCCAGGTGAGCTAAAAAAAGAAGAGTTTTTTAATTCATGAAGGGGTCATAACTTTATCACGAGTGGT
The DNA here is from genome assembly GCF_041381155.1 of Argopecten irradians. Lineage (NCBI taxonomy): Eukaryota > Metazoa > Mollusca > Bivalvia > Pectinida > Pectinidae > Argopecten > Argopecten irradians. The sequence goes on along the minus strand of NC_091135.1, from coordinate 40,680,677 downwards.
AGCCTTAGTTTGAGAAACTAAAATATTGCAAGTCAGGAAAGGCTCTGCTAAACATCTGACCAACCAGGGCATCAGACTCTACTAAAACATTTGTGTAAATATTCTGAATACTTCATAAATTCCAAGTGCTAAATAAGACAATAAAGGACTGTGATCGCAGCAAAATAGTGTGTTTATAATGACATCCAATTTTCCTTGTTTTATGCACCATGAGAAGAGAAAAGGTAAGGCATGTTGTCACTTTCTGGAGGATTATCACATTTTTATGTTCAAAGGAGTCAGATTACAATCATCACTTCTTATACCTATAAGTACCACATGAACACAAGGAAATAATGAAACATATATTGCATCGCATAATTCAATCTTTGATTATCTGGATATTAATGAAAATACAAACACTGGCAGATGAAATTGATAATAATTGTAATAATTAAACCCCTCTTACACATTAAAGCTATGATGTTCACAGACTCTGCCATATTTTGCAAATGGAATGTTAGCTAACTTTACTCTGTTGTTCATACAATAAATCTCTGGCTGCCTCAGCATGTAAGTCCATGATACCGACGAGTTCATTAGTCAAGGTGTATGTCTTTCCTTTCCAATGGAACTTGGTAGGTGGGTAATTTTCACCTTTCTCAAATTCAAAATATTGACTGATTTCAATGGCAATACTAGATTTGATCAGTCCTATACCACCAAGGGAAGTCGAAGCTGGGTGATAAACTCTTCCTGTGTTTGGCAGCATACAGATTCTCTGTGGTTCAAACTTCACTGTGAGTGCCGTTCCCGCCCCTCCATAAGACAAAAGGTCAAGGTCACCAGGAGTTGGAGCATCTAAAATGTGTGTGTAGACAATAGGTCTATCATCACATCGTATATAGTTACGTTCTCTTCCACAGGGAGATAAAAATGGAAAATCGGCTCTGTATCTTGTTGTCTCATTCAGTTTTAATCTTTTGAAGAAAAATGACAGGAAATCTTTCTCTGTAAAAAGGAATAAAAATGTCTTATTTAAAGGGACAATTCAGTCTAAGACTACATTAAAATTTGCATATATATTGAAAACAAACCATTCGATTAGTTGGTTTTACTGTGATATGTCAGAAAAGCCCACTGTAGTGAAATGTATGTGAAAACTCGCTTACTGTCCACCATTACACATTGTGGTTGGGAGTCTTGTATGCTGAACCCTGATCCTTGCCAGTGTAGTAAAGAATGTTTTGTCTAGAATTACTCATATTATTAGGTGCATGTTTTTGTCTAAATATAATTTCACCAACTCCTCAGTGGTTATGTATTGCATTTGTTTAACGTATGTGACTTTGGCTCGAGTATGGGTCAACGATTTGGAATCTCAATGGTATCAATCAAAATACTTAACAATGTTGTGAAATTTGTCAATATTTCTTGTTATATGTTAACGTTCCATATGGTATGTATAACAATACATTTATGTCTATTTTGCTTCGTGGTTATGTAACAGGGTTAACCTCATTGAATTGTCCCTTTAATTCTAAACTTGTCAATTGTTTGATGTTATGATATTTTAAATGATATAAACCACAGGGACCTGGCACATTTTTTTACCAACAGTATTTATATGATATAAACCACAGGGACCTGGCACATTTTTTTACCAACAGTATTTATATATATGGTAGAGAAAACCCGACATATTTTTTAATCTAAGGTTTTTTAAATAAAAGGGCTCTATATATCAGTGACATATATCTAACTTCAAAGAGAAATTATTTATCTTTCCAATGAGTGATACTTTTAAATAAAAGGGCTCTATATATCAGTGACATATATCTAACTTCAAAGAGAAATTATTTATCTTTTCAATGATTGATACCAAATTTACACTTGTGGTGGTACACAGTACCCATAACTCTTATATAAACAACAAAAGCAATGTGATAATCAATCTCACTAACAAGAAAGGAGACACTTTTGGATATTCTATAACTGACATTAAAGGACTGTTGACATTTTAGACTATGAGGCACTATTTCCTTCTTTTCATCTATCTGTCAGTGAGCCACTTTGTTTTCATATCAAACTCAAAATTAAACATACAAAAAATAATAGGGAGATTGATATGGGAATTGATCAAAAATTCCTTTAAAACTAGTAGTACAAGACAATATGACTTTCATGCTTTTGTTAATCAAACCAAGGACAATTTTAACATGACGTTTGAAAAAAAAAACTTTTTTCCCGAAGCACTTGATGTGAAATACTGTAACTTATCTTTTTTCAGATGGAAGATGGTTCATTGTGATCATATTCTATGCTTTTTAGAAACAAGCAGATGTCCTAATAGTTTGCTGTTTTTATATATTTGAATAATCAAGTATTTGTTTTCATACAAAATCTGACTTTCTGATGGGCAGATTCTTTTTCTTCATATACTATAAAGAAAAAATCTGAGAATGGCGCAAAAACCTGACATGATCATGATGTCACAATAGAGACGTTGACGTTGCGTATTGATTTAGAAAAATAATCCTTTGAAAATCAATGGAATCGTACGTTTAAATGTATTTTGTGTTTAATTATAGTTATATGCATTGATGTAACTATTTTTTAACTTCATCGGGGTATGAAAGAAATTTTGTTTGCAAACTATGTGAATCCGCTTTCATTCACCATGTAAGAGAAATGTTGACTATTAAATTTTTTATGTAATTTGTCTGATGTTTGTTAACTAATATAATTAACTTACCCTTAAAGCATGAAGTAAAATTTTTCATCTTTGCATCATCAAGAAAAAGCTGGAAAAGATGAAAACATTGTATACATATACCCATTTAAAAGTAATTAAAATTAAGCATAGGTTTGGCCTTGACAAAAGAAGGAATATTTGCATCTATGAATTATTTAATTCTAACATCTAGGTATAAAATAACATCTGGCAAAAAGCTTCAACAGGCTGTTATTTTACCTACAAACATGGATTTCACTAGTACTTGGTCATGTTTGTGTATTGCAATAATCAGCACTTTTGAACAAGAGTCCATGGGCATTAACGGTCACCTTATATTAGATACAAATTAGTTATATAATTTACTAGCCAACTGATGTCTTCTGTTCACGAAATAGGAACATACATTGGTGCATATTTACTCACATATCCGAGTTCACAAGGTTCAATAAGTATCATTGCAAAGGGAAATTACTCCGGAAAGTAAAATCAAGCTTATTTTCAAACTTCCAATGTTAGCTATATAGCCTATATGCAAAGTTTCATTAATCTTGGATCATATTTACTGAAGTTATCATGTTCACAAGATTCAATACAATGTAATTATAATGTAGGTCAAGTTTCCGTGTTCACAAGGTCCAATAATATTTTTTGTGCAAAGGGCAATAAATCCATAAATTACCATCTAATCAAGCTGAATTTTTTAACTCATCCGAGATTGTTCCACTGTTAGTCTACAAACAAAGTTTCATTAAGCTCGGTTTATATTCACTAAAGTTATTGCGTTCACAAGGTCCTATAATATTTGTGCAAAGGGAAATAACTCCATAAATTACTGTCTAATCAAGCTGATTTCCAAACTCATCCAAGATCTTTCAAATTTTATTCTACATGCAAAGTTTCATTAAGCTCAGTTTATATTTACTGAAGTTATCGCATTCACAAGGAAATATTAATGGACGTCACTGGATGCACGACACATGATGAACGACACATGACGGATGACGAAGGACAAAAGACTATCACAATAGGTCACTATGACCGATGGTCAGGTAACCTAAAAATGCTTGACAATGCATCTTCAAAGTGAATGGTCGGGCTACGGAAGGCTAAAGTCAGTAAAAATGGTGTTAATATATCCAGTGTAATTTCTTATGAAATAGAAAAGTAAAACTTTCCTTCAAATTCACTCTGCATGCAAAGATTTAAGAAATTAATTTATATTATAGGAATCATAAAAATGTCCTCCTGGCTGGCTATGCCCATGTTGCCATTTCCACGCAGCCTCGCTTTCAAAGAGTAAGGTGAATTTATTTTAGAACTGTGCTAAATTTACACGAGGCTTTTCCAAAACAGCAATGGTCAAATCTTGAAAATTAAGCAGAACTTGACCGTCGTTTTGATTCGTAAGGACTTCTGGAAGGACAATAAATGCATTTAGACTGGTTTTCTTTGCCTGACTATTCACTTTAACTACTGCATAACTGTTTATTTTTGCTGGCCAATTTGTTGTAGAGTGGTGGTTTTGAGTACGGCTGGCAGCTACTCTTGCTCGGTTACATTTTGTGTCATAGACCAATCCAAGTGGAAGTATTGGAGGCTTCCTTGGAGAGAACATGGGTTGGTTTGGAGCGAACACATTTGAAAGGGCGGAATAGTATACTGTAAACCAACTTTTATTCACGGCTACTTAATTTCGCGAATTCCGTTTCAAAACAAGGTCATGGAGATTAACTTTCCGGAGCAGACTATCATTCTATTTTCATTACTTTACCCGACATAAAGTATTTATATGGTATTATCTGGGCTTTTTTTTTTCAGTATGATAAATCGGCCCCATTCCCCATGGAATTAGATTTTAGTGAATCAGAATTTCGTGATTTTGATTGAAGTGTAAATAAAATTCTACCGATTCTTAATATTTCACAGATCAAAATTTTGTAATCAAGGTGATGGCCATCGATATCACCAAAAGATGATCCCTGTGAATATAACAGCCGATGCAATATCTTCTATTACTTTAGTACATGTACGTTATGTAGGTTAGTAGAAAAAATATTGAGCTGTTCTTTCCATTGAGAATTATTGTTCATTCATGGATTTTTTTTGTTTAAAACATTTCATTAGCTCAGCGACCTTGGTAATATAAGGGCAATTCAGACTTTAAATATATGGCAGATGTCTGATTATATACTTGTCACCTACACAATATACACATTCAGACTGCATTTATATCTGCAAATTGTTTTGATAACATATAAATCACACTGTAACTACTTAGCCTAAACATATTTACATTTTATCTATTTTTCTTTTGTAGTAGATTTTAATTATAATTGTAAACTGTTATATGAACTCCTTCTAGCTTTGCGCTAGGAGGAATTTCCCTTTAGCGCAGTTGGTAGAGTGGTGGTTTTGAGTACGGCTGGCAGCTACTCTTGCTCGGTTACATTTTGTGTCATAGACCAATCCAAGTGGAAGTATTGGAGGCTTCCTTGGAGAGAACATGGGTTGGTTTGGAGCGAACACATTTGAAAGGGGGGAATAGTATACTGTAAACCAACTTTTATTCATGGCTACTTAATTTTGCGAATTCCGTTTCAAAACAAGGTCGTGGAGATTAACTTTCCGGAGCAGACTATCGTTCTATTTTCATTACTTTTCCTGACATTAAGTATTTATATGGTATTATCTGGGCTTTTTTTTCAGTATGATAAATCGGCCCCATTCCCCATGGCAAAACCTCTAAATTTTTCCCAATTCAAGCCTAAAATTTCCCAAAATCAAAGTTTTTTTAAAACTATCCAAAAATATTGCATAAACTTAATTGTTAAGGCTTTAAATATTTGTGAATTGGCTTCAGAAAAGTACATAAACTACACTGGAAAATAAAAAATCTTATTTGTTATGCTTTATTTCATATTTCATAATTTTTCCCAAATCTTGGTTTTGTTGGTTATAACAATGTTACCAAATTCAAAGCCACAGGCCCCATTCCCAAAGCACTGATAAAAAGCCCTGGTATTATAGATCTGTTTTTGTGAAACAGACTATAGCCGTTTACCTGCGTATGTATAAGATATCTCATTTGTAATAGGCCTAAGTGTTAATCCCTATACAAACACGTACAGTGCAACATAATAGTAATCATGATACACACAAATATACAATAGCATCTGCCAGTATTGGCGACAATTAGTATGCCTTGAGGTGTCTTTGGGTAAACATGTCAGTATTACCCGGTAGTGTAATTAAAACAAAACAACGTCTACTACATGTAGCTAAAAAGGATACCATTACTCAAATTCTGGGACTTGAGATCTTAAATCTACGGAACTGAAGTGACCCCTTTTGTCACCTTATAGTCCAGTAAAAATACGAAAAAAAGAGGCCTAACCTCCAAATAATTGCAACAGAATTTGTTTTCTGCTTTTTGGGTTGGAGGATCTTAGTATTTTACCATGAAAAAAACCGCCAAAAACCATATGTTTGGAAAGTCGTTTTTTCAACACCCAAAAAATAAGAAAATATATAGAAATTACACTTTTGACCACTTTTTAAAGTACGATATATGGTATTTTTGCAATACTTGAAATATGAAATCGGGTATATAGTAAGACAAACTTTAGGTTAGTACAAATAAGTTGAAATGATACAATAATTTCAGTCAATCCAAGTAAAAAAGAAGGATGAAAACGACTCAAAACCTTTTGAATTTAGCTAGCATTACCGTTTTTGTTCTTTTTAGATGCAAACATTGATAAAATCTATCAGCACACAGTTTATTGCCTAGTAGGTAAGTCAGATATTAAACCAGTACGATAAAATGGAAACAAACATTTTATAATAGTTTACATAATCATTACTTTGTTCCATTAATAGGCACCGATTGTAGCCCTAAAGACAACATCATTTTCTGTCTAAAAGTCATTTGCAGCTAGCCACGAAGCTAGAAGGTGACCGTATCACTATGTACAATTAAAACCTACTACACTACTCCCCTCCCTTTCAAACGTGTTCGCCCCTGAACACAAATCCGGGTTCTATCTAAGCCTCTCAATCTCGTTTAGCTTTCGTTTGGAGTGGTCTACTGCAAGGCACCAAATGTAACAGAACGAGAGTATACGTGTGCCGCTAGCCAGGCTCGAACCCGCGACCCCAGACTTATTGGTCCGCCGCTCTACCGACTGAGCTTAAGGGAAATCCCCCTAGCGCGAAGCTAGAAAGCGATCGTATCATTTTTTTCATAACATTTGTCATTTGATTGTTTTTGACTGTTTCAGTCAGTGGCTAATTTACCTGTCCTTGGTGGTCGATAAAGTAAAAATATTCTCTGATCTTTGGTTCCGGCGATTGTCCTTGTATATAATGTACACTTCGACTCCATAACTTTGGTTGCCAGTTTTTTTTAACATTGATATGCATTCGAAGAACATTCATGTTTTTCTGTTTGTAGTTTGTTTTCGTCGGAAGTCGTCTGTAATATGTCATGCGCACTTGTTAATTAAACCCAAATGAAACCATCAAACTGATTGGCCTGGTATCTACTTCCGTTTTCTATTTGACCAATCAACAAACTCGTTACATTATGACCAGGGCCATATTTCCCTGATGAGCACTTTTAACAAATCGACATGCCTTTACTCACAAGAACCATTCTTTAAATAATCTAGAGCTTTAGAATGGACCGGAAAGTAATATTGGAATGAGTGATATTTCATGTTTTTACGGAGAATCTTATATTGGTGTTTGAAGAAATTACATTGTATCGAAGATGTCGCATACGAAGAGAGCATGGAAACTTCGTAAGTCAGCAAAAGAGTTAAAAACTCAATGCTTGTGCTAGACGCGAAACTGAAATTGAAGATGAATGGGCGATATGAATGATTATTAGTAGCACAAACCAGGGAGATTGGAATTGGTGATGAAAGAATGAGATGAATGATGTATAACATGTATTTCAAAAAGATTATGATACAATGTGTTGTTTCTAAAATGAAAAGATACAAAAATCATTCATTAGGCTACCATACACAATATTCATTCTAGGATAAGTAAGTAAGGTACACCGACATGATTTTTATGAAATTGTAACAGGAGCAAAACGGGCCCAGTTTGTTAATAACTACAAACTACACCCGGCTCCCTACCTGTGTGTTTCAACCAAGGTTCGTAGGGTTTTGCTTGATTTTTGCCGGTGAAGGAAAACAAGACAAAAACTTTTAACATGTAACAATATTTATTTATAACGACATATTAATATTAAACGATGTATTACACAAGATGTAGGGCCCAACAACCCCTCCATACCCCACTAAAAACCCTACCATCCTACCTATAAATATTCCTGCTTCCTATTACCCACCTGTATTTAAAACCTATTAGGTCCAGGAACTCAATCCTTCAGTACACCGCAATGAAATGGACAGAACACCCCTATATATACCCTTCTATAACAATACATGCACGATCGACCAATACGAAGACGGAACACAACACAAGCGCCTGATACCATGACATTATACACGACAGCTACATGTGTACAAGATACACACGCATTCTTACAGCTAGCACAGCGCCGATATTGAGAAACTTCTGAGGGGCAATATCGACATCTAATTCCGGACCCCTATATGAGTCTTCGCAAGTTCCGCCCTCGAACTAGGGCGTAAGTTTGACGCTTAATTACGAAGTGAAAACTTACCAGAATGTCAAAAAACATAGTGTTAGTCAGTAGTTATCCATGAACGTATCCTGCTATAAGAATAGGATATGACAAAATATAAATCCACGGAACAATCACACATTTTGTAGTTGACCCATAGCAATCATGTCCAGTGCTGTACAATCTAGGTTAAATCATATATTCCAATTTTCGTCACTTCTGGTTTATAAAAATATAGCACAGTGTTTAAAGTGAAAAGATAATGTTAACAATGGTAACCAAGGTTGTAACAATATTTATTTATGACGACATATTACATATTAAACAATGTATTACACAAGATGTAGGGCCCAACAACCCCTACAACCCCTCCATACCCCACTAACAACCCTACCATCCTACCTATAAATATTCCTGCTTCCAATTACCCACTTGTATTTAAAACCTATTAGGTCCAGGAACTCAGTCCTTCAGTACACCGCAATGAAATGGACAGAACACCCCTATATATACCCTTCTATAACAATACATGCACGATCGACCAATACGAAGACGGAACACAACACAGGCGCCTGATACCATGACATTATACACGACAGCTACATGTGTACAAGATACACACACATTCTTACAGCTAGCACAGTACTACGACATGATATATATTCCCATAAAACACAAACTATTTACAAGCCCTGCTACAAAATAATGCGCTTTGGTTTATTAATGTTTGAATGAGGTATTTCTATGGTGTCAAACCTGAAATATATCTACTGATCTAGTACTAACTATGGTTATCTTTAATCCAATAATATCAGGCGCCGATATTGAGAAACTTCTGAGGGGCAATATTGACATCTAATTCCCGACCCCTATATGAGTCTTCGCAAGTTCCGCCCTCGAACTAGGGCGTAAGTTTGACGCTTAATTACAAAGTGAAAACTTACCAGAATGTCAAAAAACATAGCGTTAGTCAGTAGTTATCCATGAACATATCCTGCTATAAGAATAGGATATGACAAAATATAAATCCACGGAACAATCACACATTTTGTAGTTGACCCATAGCAATCATGTCCAGCGCTGTACAATCTAGGTTAAATCATATATTCCAATTTTTGTCACTTCTGGTTTATAAAAATATAGCACAGTGTTTAAAGTGGAAAGATGATATTAACAATGGTAACCAGGGTTGTTTAAATGTTCTTATAAATTCTGGAAATATTTTTATACAATAATACATTTTAGTCGTACTGCAAGAATTTTGTAGATAATTATATTTTTACTTTCCTTCACCTTTGCGTAATTTGTAAGTACCGAGCAAAAATGGCGACTGGGTAGAATTACAAATAGTGGTGGGGGTAAACAAATGTCTAAATTCAGTATAAAAGTGCAATAGTGACATTTTGTATTTAACATGATTTGGGATAATTCCTTCAGGATTTGAAGGATGTGAAATTTATATTGAGCCCATTTCTGCGCAGTGTGAATCCTGCATGATTGTTATAGGCAAGACACAACTTAATGATCAAAACAGTCTCGTCGTGCTATACCTCTAACATTGTTGGAGTATGGTTATCCTAAGAATAGTAACAGGCGTTATAATGATTTTAGAAAGGAAAAAGTAACCTATTCGTCCTATCTGTGGAAGAACACAAAAAATTACACAATGCTTTTGAGTGCCTTGTCCAGGAATTGGATATGGGTATTATAAACAACAGACAACATCAGCTGAATAACATTAGAAACAGTTTTATCATTTATGCTAGTCAGAAGGTGATATCCTTTCTGCTACAACATTTGCTAGATATATGATAGACTATGAATATTTGTATAGTAATCAATTTAAGAAGATCAATTACAACAACTTCAGCTAATTATATAAGGAGTAGAGAAACCTCATATCCACCAACTTAACACTAACGGCGTTGGCTCTAATACCTGAAAATCCTTTGTTTAGTTATGAAACAATTTCACTAGTTTATACCTGTACTACCGGGGTAATGCTTTTGTCATTATATTAATGGTATCTTTTTGAAAATGGTTGCACAATTAGTGTTATAACAATGTTGATCTCTTTAAATCTCTATTTATTAAATTCTCTTTTTCTATCCACTGTGAAAAGTTGAATTTTGAATGGGATGATTTTAAATTAAATCTGATGTCACTGTTTCTTGTTTTATAAAATGACAAATAATGTAACAATGTTTTATTTACAATTAGATAGAGTAAAATTAAATATTGTGTTAAAAATATGCTGCAGATTATTGCAAGTAAAAATCATGTTTTGATTATCAAGTTCACTGATCTCTTAGGTTTTTAGCTCACCTGGCCCGAAGGGCCGGTGAGCTTATGTCATGGCGCGGTGTCCGTCGTCCGTCCTTCAACATTTCCTTTAACTCGCTACTAGTCATAGAGTTCTGCTTTGATTGTAACCAAATTTGACCACAAACATCTTTGGGGGAAGGGGATCACAGAACTTGTATAAATTTTGGCTCTGACCCCACAGGGGCAGGAGGGGCAGGGCCTAATAGTGGAAATAGAGGTAAATCCTATAAATCGCTACTTGTCATAGAGTTCTGCATGGATTCATTGTAACCAAAGTTGGTCACAAACATCCTTGGGGGAAGGGGAACAGAGTTCGTATAAATTTTGGCTCTGATCCCAGGGGGGCAGGAGGGGCCGGACCTAATAGGGGAAATAGAGGTAAATCCTTTAAATAGCTACTTGTCATAGAGTTGTGCATGGATTGTAACCAAATTTGGCCACAAACATCCTTGGGGGAAGGGGAATAGAATTTGTATAAAATTTGGCTTTGAGCCCCCGGGGGCATGAGGGGCGGGCCCAATAGGGGAAATAGAGGTAAATCCTTTAAATCGCTACTTGTCCTATAGAGTTCTGCATGGATTGTGACCAAATTTGGCCACAAACATCCTTGGGAGAAGGGGAACAGGGTTTGTATAAATTTTGGCTCTGAGCCCCCATGGGGGCAGGAGGGGCAGGGCCGAATAGGGGAAATAGAGGTAAATCCTTTAAATCAATACTAGTCATAGAGTTCTGCATGGATTGTTACCAAATTTGGCTACAAGCATTCATGGTGGAAGGGGAACAGGGTTTGTATAAATTTTGGCTCTGACCCCACAGGGGCAGGAGGGGCAGGGCCTAATAGTGGAAATAGAGGTAAATCCTATAAATCGCTACTTGTCATAGAGTTCTGCATGGATTGTAACCAAAGTTGGTCAGAAACATTCTTGGGGGAAGGGGAACAGAATTCGTATAAATTTTGGCTCTGATCCCAGGGGGGCAGGAGGGGCCGGACCTAATAGGGGAAATAGAGGTAAATCCTTTAAATTGCTACTTGTCATAGAGTTCTGCATGGATTGTAACCAAATTTGGCCACAAACATCCTTGGGGGAAGGGGAATAGAATTTGTATAAATTTTGAGCCCCCGGGGCAGGAGGGGCGGGGAGTATATTTCATGACCCTAGGGTCTCGCGTTTCCCCCACAGAGGGGGGTCAATTTACTTTAGTTTATATAGGAAAAACACATTTATGAACATTATTTGCTAAATTTTATTAGGAAATTAGTCAAACTTGATTAGAAGTATTAGCCTTAGCATTTTAACATCCATATCGGTCCTCGCTGACCCCCTTGGGGGACCATAGGGGCAGGGCCAAACACTGTCAAAATGACTTAAATTTCAAAAAAACTTCTGAGTTCACAGGTTTGATGGAAGCAAATACTTTTCAAAGATTAAAATGTCAAATTTATAAAATCACTGACCGACTTCAAGGGCCAGTATATATAGTGTTTATATGTCTTTGTTTCATTCTATAGTATATGCGAACTCAAGTGATCATTAAGGCCTATTGTCCTCTTGTTTTTAGAAAACAAATGTTTGCATTATTACCGGTATATATTAATGCTAGTAGTAATCTACACTAATCATATCTCTCTGTACAATTATTACTAAAAAAAACACAGACAAATAATTTGCAATAGATTTCACATTGT